>NC_139344.1:23951988-24129488 GCF_055883805.1 Amblyomma maculatum
GTGTGGAAAGAAAAAAGGAACGAGCTGAGAGGGAGGGAAAAAAATGAAAGCAAGCAAGCAAAAAAAAAAAGAAAAAGTTGCCAAGGTAAATTTGCGAAACTAATGCGCAAGACATAGTAAATGCGCCATTAAAACTCTTCATTCCTGTTGATTACTCTGCATTGTACTGGTGCTTATGCAAGCTATCGTAGACAGAGAAATATAAACCACAGGACAGCATAAATAAAAATTATGCAATGAACAACTGCATTCACGAGCGCGGCCCACTGGGCGCGCACGGCGGTCACAGTAGCGCTGATATGCCTATGAGTTGCCCAATTTCTTTAAATATTTTTTTTTGCAGGTTGAGAAAGGATGCTAATGCAGGTGAAGGTATAGTGTGTCTCCTATTTCGGGAAAAATGCTTTGCGGTAAATCTGGACGCGGCAATACCCGGGCATGATTCACTGCTCGTTGGAAGGCAGCGATTCGCACTTAGCGTCGCTTAGCTTCGTAAAGCTTATTTGGGGACGCGAAAAATATTTTATCAGGCCAGTGAAAATGTGTGCAACAGCAGCAATTCAAGGACTGCAACCTAGCAATTCATTTGTGACCATCGAAAGAACGAACAGCGAATGCGCCCCACGCACAGCAGATCCTCCGCGTCTCCGCTGCACGGCCGGGCGCACGTCTCCCTACCAAACTGTTCTTCCCGCCGCGAGGGGCGCGCGCGTCGCACCGCGAGTTATATCCCTGTCACACGGCCGACTCGGAACTACCTTGAACTTCCTTGGTCTAAAGGAGCGCAAGGGAGTCGCAGGGAGTTTTGCCTTAAAGGAGTTGTCCCCGTGTCACACGGCTTGCAACGAGCTTCTCAGAGCAGCCAACAGGGGGCCATTAGGCGCTGTTTATTTTGCACAAAGATATAAAAAATAATGTCCAAAACAAACTGAAATATTTTTATACTACTATTTTTCTCGCAAAATGCAATTAGCTTTAGTCATATCAATATAAAAGAATACACATTTGCTGAAAACAACGACCATGCTCTAAACATAGCCATTTTTTCCGCTCTGCTGGACACCACGCGCGGCGTTGTGCAATACGTGGTGCAGTCGCGACAATTAAACGCAACTAACCGAGTTAGAATACAATTTTATGCAATAAAAACTAATATATTTAGGAGTAAAAATTACATTATTGAAGAAATATGTTACTTAATGACTCGGAAGCAAAGCACATTGGAAACGAGAGTACTCCCTTCGCCCATCAATGGAGATCGTCGATCTCCTTTGCTTCAAAACTCCATTTAACTTCCTTCCATAATGGACTGCCGTGTGACACGGCACGTATCTCCCTCGAGGTAATGGCTACCTTGGTTGAAGGGAGTTGAAAGGAGTTCAGCCGTGTCCGTGTGACAGAGGTATTACTCCTGCACGGTGCCTATAAAGCGTTCGCGGGCTATAATTAAATTTGACTGCCACCGTTCCCGAGAATTCCTTCAGTAATGCGTAAACCCGCTTGCATTTACCCAGTCCGTGAGTTAATTTCTTGCGTGTTCCTCCTTCCGTATATCGTTAGCTCGTTCGTTGTGTTTGCTTCGACAGCCACTGACCGCACTGGCATTTTTGTTTTCTTTTGTATGAGACTAAAAAGCATTCTTTCTCATTTCTGTGCCCGCGTACATTCAAGAGTGTAGTGTTTGCACTATGTCGTTTCACCACGGCCCTAAATAGCTCGTGCCTGTTTGTCCCTAGTAGTGCGCGCTTTATGTTTGCATGAAGCGATGCATTCTGGGTAATCCGCCATGCTGTTGTCGACAGCATACGGCGGGCAGCGCAGCCAGGATTGGCCGAGCGCCTTGTCGCTTTCGATGGTCCAGCGAGCAAATGCGCGGCTGCCTTTAGGTGCGTGCAATATGTGAGCAGATTCCTGAGGAACGTATGTGTCGGCAAGGGTGGTGTCGACGCCGTGCCCCAAAGATCGGGCGCGCTATGACGAAATGCAAAGCAATGCAGCGCGGGCCTGTTCAAGCTACGCGCAGACGACTGACTGCATAATGCGTCTGTGGCCGCCTGTCGACATCGGCGACATTCACGATTTCTAGTTCTGGCGACTAGTTTGATAGTTGCCCGGATGGGAGTCGATCTCGCGTCTGTTGGCCCGTGCGATCGAGCTATTCGCGTCGGCATCGCACAGAGAACTCATTTGCCTCCTCGCACTCGTGCAGACGTGTTTTTGGGATCTCGAAGAAACCCCAGTCGGCCTGCCAGATCGCGCCAGCATCGTCTGCGCGCATTACGCGACCATGTATACGAGGCTAGTGTGGCAGTGCCGTGCTGTGTTGTCTGCTGCCAACGATTACAGCATGGCGAATTACCCAGCATACACCGCTTCATGCAAGCTCCCTTGCAAGCTCCATATACAAGGGCCATTTGTTTAACCTACACCAGCTACACCAGTGTAGGAAATCTCCTATACCTACAATGGAGTTTTGTTGGAATGGTGTAGCTGGCGTAGATTAAAAAATAAATGGTCCAACAGTGTGCGTTTGTTTTGCACCGTGCGGAGCCGTAAACTTGCTCGACTATGTAAATTTTGCGCCCTCTGAAACGTGCACTCTTTTCTTTGGACCACGTTTCAGTGGCCTCATCGCTAGCCTTGGGATGCGTGACTGTGCTGTTTCTGAAGCTGGTCTCCTACCACATGGTGAATCTGTGGTGCCGACAACAAAGGGCGTCGCGCAAACACCACCGACGGAGGTCATCGTCGGGAGCCGACCGTTAGTACCCCTTTTCACCTCGCTTTTGCTGTCTTTGATATTTGTCTGCGCGTTCACATGCACGTGCAAAAAAAAAAAAAGCGTGGCACATTTTTTTTTTTACACCGAACTGACCACATCTTACCAGGCGCTGGAAGGGACCATGTAAAGATATTTAATAGTTAGGCCAGAAAGTGCACACGAACGGCCGGTACGTATTCCATCACTAGTCTTCACAATACAAAAATTTTGGCTATAGCTTCACTTACGCCTCTCTCTCAACAAGTGTCGACATGAAAAAAAAAAAAAAATCTGTCGAGACTGACTGCTTAGATGCAGTAATGCGAACACGCGAAGCGAAGCGTGATGCGAAGCGTGAACACGACCTTTTTTTTTTGTTTTGTTTTGTTTTGTTTTGTTTTCCGAATGGCCACGGCTGCCACTCCCGTGCTTATCATTGCTCTCATGCGCTGGAATCTCTATTAACGCGCAAGTTTCTTCAAAACATCACACATGTCGACCTGGCGTTGCGGCTTTAGGGGACGCAACGCCGCAAACGAAAGCATCACGACGTGCAGACAGCGTGGTGATGAGGCGACGTGTCGCCGTCGGTCTGCCGGCCGCTAGGAAATCCATGATCATTGCAGTTCTGCCATCTATGCGCCGCTCGCTTTGTACTGCTGCTGGCGAACAGGTGGCTTTCGGTACCGCGAAAATGGCAACGTCGCCGACGGCTCTCTCGATCTGTAGTGCTGGTAAAGCTCTCGCTTTAAAAATGACTGAAAAAGGTCGCTATTGCGCCCCACACCACCACCCCGACCCCGTCCACGTCATTTGGACACTTAGGCCCGTCAGCGGAGCAAGGGCGACTAAATCAGCGAGCTAATCCTTTGCGGAGCTTCGGTCTGGGCCGCGATATATATATATATATATATATATATATATATATATATATATATATATATATATATATATATATATATCGTGCGCCGTGGCCTGTGCTACTTGGTGTATTGGTATTCATCACCATCAGCCGGATTATACCCGCTGCAAGGTGAAGGCCTGTCCCATATTACTCCAACTAACCCCGTCCTGTGCTCGCTGCATGATAGAGGACAACCTTGTCTTAATCCTTTGCATACCTTGACAGCTTCCGTACTTCTTATCCCTTCCCATGTAATTTCTGCTTTGTTATCCCGGTATATTTCCTGCAGGAACTCTGTTATCTCATGTCCGTTAAGGCTCCTCTATTTTTTAAAGGTAGCAACAGGCCTTGATCCAGCCGCCCCTCCCTCCGATAGACCGGTTGGCTGCACGTGACCTCTTCGCCGCCAAGCTCCGCCCAAACGGTCCAGCGGTGCTCGCTGCGCCGCTGAAATGCATGGCGGTCTGCGCTTGTCAGCGTGATATTGGCCGATAAGTTAAGCAAAAGTACTTCACATGCCTCTAAATCATCTTTAGGAGTCTATATGCAGTACTTAATGTTTAAGCGGACGCAAGAATTGCATCTCTGAACTCAAATCTTGAAGCGTGCGTGACATGCGGCTGCGTCGGGCTGCTGTGCTTTCGGCTGCCGGTACAGTGCGGAAGACGCAAAAAAGTCATTTTCCATTCTTCGCGGTGACGATAATAGCAACAGAAGGAAGCTATCGCCTCATGAGATCGGCCGTAAGATTTTCATGGCCACGGAAAACACCCGACAATGCGAAGTGATTTGTCTGCTTAAAAAGCCGTTCGCTTACTTGGGATGGCCTTTGTTTGGGCATATGCTATTTCACGAGCAAAATATCAAGAACGCTATGACTATGTAGTCATTACTTGTACTGTGGATGCCAAGTTAAAAGTCACTGCCGTTTAGAGCCCCCTTACTTTCCCGAACAGACCAGGACACCAATATTACGCGTGGAATCAATGCTGCCAAAATGCTCAAAATGAAAAGCCAATGCTTGATTATGCTTATTACAAAAATTTAGTCCGTACAATTGATCAGTTAATTGATATAAATGAAAAATGAAACATTGGAAAAAGAGGAGGTTGCGAATGTGTCAAAGTGATCGAAATGGAAAGTCAAAATTTGCCTATGCTAAATATCGGTGTATAAAATTAAAAAATAAAAATAAAACTTTGTACCATAAAAAGTGAAAAAATAACAGTGTGTGTGAAACGCAATTGAGCCATTGTTTTAACGGAAGAGTCTCGCAGCTTTGCATTGAATGCTAACAAGTTCCGCTGAACGCGCACAGGGACTCGTCAAGTTTCAAGAGGCGGCATCCAAGTTTACTGGTGATATTATTGCCCGGCAGGCTATAAGGAAACCAATAAAGGCAAATGAATAATAGAAAAGTCAGAAAACATCCGTGAGCTTTGTATCACATCATACCCAATTTCTTGTTTTATTTGTTGGAAGATATACATGCGTTGGTAATGCACAGCTGCAAAAAAACTGACTTTTTCTCCAAAATAAAGCTATTGGAATACTGTAAACGAAATAAACTCGAGCCAAAAAAAACCTTGTACTGCGGAGTATACCCGAACAGTTACAAACGCAATGACTCCCTTATTTCATCAGAGCTCTGTGTGCAACGATGTTTCCAAAAGTTGCAGAACACTCGCAGTCTACTTATTTTTTAGTAAGGAAACGAGCCCAATAAGTTTACTGAAATATCGTTTCTACTTCAAGTTTGCTAATAATTTCAAAGCATAATTAATAAACAGTTTCCTATCTGCTGTACTGAGTCGAGAATGGTTCAGAAGAACGAGCTTGCTCATTTAACGCACGCGTTTTTTTTTTTTTTTACATTTATGCTGCGCACGCATGTTTAAGTTATTATTCCTGTCTTTTGAAGTTTCCTGACCAGCAGAGGACACAAATCTGTTGAGTTCACCGGTTTATGTGTGCACCGAGCGCGGCTTCATGAGTACGCGGTATACGCTAGAAAGAGTGCCACGCGTCGTCTGCTAGCGCTGCTCCTGGACCCCTCGAGAGGGCGCTCGTGTACTTGTCGCTACCTTTAAAAAAATAGAGGAGCCTTAATGTCCGTTGCTACACAGTGCCACCTGCCGGCCGTCCTTCGCGTCCATTTTTTTTTTTACCTCGCCTTGTTTTACTACAGTGTGGTAAAACAAGACGGGGTAGTTTTACTTTTACGACCCCGACGTTGCCAAAAAATTGGTTTCGCTTAGCAACTCCAAAGTCAAGTGGTAGAGCTATCTCGACGAAGAGCGAAAAAAAAAAAAAAAACATCGCGTTATATTCGGACCTTGGTTCCGAATGTAACGCGAAATGTGTTCCCAGTAATGTGATTTCTAGAAATAAAAGCTTGTTATAGTCATTTAAATATTGTATTATTGATGCTGGTGCAGCCGCGTCTGCCACGAAGCTTCCTCTTGTAGCGGAAGCACTGTCTTGTTGAAAGACGGTAGGACGGTAGCATTTCATCCCTGGATAGCTTATCTCATATATGGATCAGAACATCCAATAATGCTACTGTTCATGCACCCAAGCGTGAAACACTAAATGCAAGCTCATTGCTCTGTGGCGCCTTTGAGCTTCCGTTGGGTGTCGCGATGCGGCGCCTGTCTCGCTGCACTCTTCCCATGCTTGCGCCATGACCCCGGTGTGTTGAAGCCTTGGTAGCCATTGTAATCACAGATATTTCGTGCATTCACATTGTATTCACAGGCCAGATATGAACAATGTATCCTTTTGCATGTATATGCCCTTCTTTTGGCGCTAATAAAGAAAATTCCAGTTCTGTGTAAAAATAATTGCTATCAATTAAAGGCTGCTTTTAGAAAAACAAAAGGGTGCATGAACCAAAATTTGTACTGATGAACGAATTATAAAATTAGCCAAGGTTGGATGAGTGGTGAAGGTATGCCATTATAATGGAGGTAATTGGTTAGCAGTTGAAAACCAGCAGTTGAAAACATGGACATGGTTAGAGGCTATGCATTAGGTATATATATTAAGGCCCCAATATAGTCCGACATAACGCACGTGAGCGCGCACGCCGGCCTCCGCGACGTCACGTCGGCGAAAAACCGAGGTCTATATTGCAACGTCACGGCGTGAGGGACGTAGCGAGCCCGACCCGACGCGGCCCAACATCGCCGACGCGCAAATTGAATCTCGCTTATTTCTTGCCGATCGCGTCCGCCGCGTCCCGTCGGCCACGTATCCCAGCATTCCTCACGCACAGTGGAGATGGCGGCTTGCTATGTACAGGGTCTTGAATATTTGGGAGCTGGGATTTATTACATTCCTATGCAAAATTTACTACCCCATTCGAGCTGAAATAACGTTCAAAAAGTAGCAAAATATCGTCTACGTTATCTGATAAGTGACTCAACATCGGTACTTGCCTAGATTTTCCGAAATCGAGAAAAAACTGCTCTCGGCGGCGTGCACAATTTTCGCAGAAGAGAGTCGAAAAGCTATTTTGACATGGTGTGTCATCTGTCGGGCAGCGAGGCAAGCGCGCCAACGGCCGTGATGGAGCTTGTCTCACTGTTGTCTCAAAATCTAGACAAGTGCCGATGTTGAATCACTTATCAGATAACGTAGACTTTGCTACTTTGTGAACGTTATTTCAACTCGAATGGGGTAGTAGATTTTGCATAGGAATGTTTTAAATCCCAGCTCCCAAATATTCAAGACCCTGTAGACAGCGACCGCGCGCGTGTTTCAGACACTGTTGCAGAAAAGCTGCTAGAAGGCGGCAACCCTCCGTCTATGATACCAAACGGATTGACTAGAGACGTTCAGAGGGGGAAAAATGCCTGGGATGCAATCTGTCAGCAGTGCGGCCGGGCACAGCTGTGAGTTCTTCGCTGCAGTGCGTGTGCCATACCCGTTTTAATGCAGTGATATGCAGTACATTCAGTGGAAGAATGCTAGAAACTGCGGAAGCGGCTTCGCATAGAGTTGTGACCGGTACACGCCGGAATCGAAGGCCGCACTCGATTTGGCCACACGGAACGTCAGCGGCTCAACAGCCAGGGAAATTGATCGAATTCTACAGGAACTGCGGCCGACCGAGAAAGTGATCCTCATTACTGTGTAATCTCTAACTCTTCTGTAATCGTACAGATACTTAAATTATAATTAGTTTTCAGTAAAACACGAACATACACAATCATCGTTCCGTCCATAGCCGTCGTCGACGCGGGCTCAGGCCGTTGCTGGGCTGGACGTCTCTACGGCTGGCTGTAAATGTTTTCTGCCATTTGAACATTCGCAGTAAACACATCGCATCATTGCCTTGATCACAACAGCAATTAGTGCCTTGATAGGCAGCCAATTCCTCCCTGCAGGTGCCGTGTCGTCTGCTCGAAAATGCGCACCAAAAACGTACCAGCCCTCGAGGGCGTCTTGTGCGCATGCGCGCCGCGGCACCGTGCACGCCAGCCGCGCCAGACTGGTAGAGGCGGCAGCTTTTTGACGCGCCCGTCGTAGCCGACGTACCGTGGCTAGGGTGTCTACCGTGGCCGACGTCGCCGGCTCTGCCAGTCGCGTCGAAAATGTTTGACTATATTGGGGCCTTTAAATTAATACGGATAGTCGACCCGCGTTACAACGAAAACGGATATAGAGAACTATCAGATAAAACGAAGTAAAATATGTTTGGTTCGTCTGTGCTTTATTTCTATAGAAGTTCTATCAGTATAACGAAACAAATAATTCAAAATTTGATGATAGATTGGTTATAACTGAGCAGTTTTTTGCATTCGCATGGCTAAAAATGCGTAAAGGAGCCGCCGGAGTCTCGCACCGTAGAACTGTGTTTAAACGAACCGCGGGTTAAGGAGCGGCGCTCACATTTTTCGCCGCGGCGCATGGATGAATTAATGGATGGATGGATAAGGCTGAACCCTTTGAATCTGGCGGCGGCGCCACAGCCTTTACCTAGCCACGGCCGGTGACCTAGCCTAGCCGTGAAACATCTTTTCGTGTTGCGTCATCTAGGGGTAGCAACAAAAACTAGCACCGGATCACCCACGGACCGGCCGTGGATCACCATCGCGCGCGCGCGCGCGCGTTGATATCTCGGAGGCTATGAACGAACCATGGAACGAACGGCAGCTGAGCAGTGAGAGTGAGCAACGTTGCGGTTGTGAGCATTGGCATTCGTGGACGTTGCCGCGGCCTGCGGGTTTTATTGCTGTAGTACGCAGCGTGTCTGCGGCCTTGAACGTGAGCCAGGAAATCGAAGTGATAATTAATGACATCCACTCCAAAGGCGCCGAAGAACGATCGGAAACGTCGCACGCATCACAGCCGTGATGAAGACCTCAAACGTAACTCTGGGCAGTGCCAGCTGACACAGTGACATGGCTGAAGACGCGTTCGCATTTGCGAGTCGCGTGAGGTAACTCCGGGAGCCCGAGCTGACGCAATGGCAAGGCTCACATTGACTAGTCGCGCGACCTCCGCGACTCGCTAGTGTGAACTCGGCCTCTACCTTGCTAGACTCGCCAATGTCAACGCGCCTTTGTCACTGCGTCAGCTGGCACTTCCCATTGTTAGGTTTGAGGACTTCATCACTGCTAATCACTTCGTTGTAGTGCCGCGGCGCCCGAACTGACCTACCAAAAAATCGCAGATCAGCTTAATAGCATTAATAGTGCATGTGATGCAAGTAACGACGACGGCAGAGAACTGGAAAGAGAAGAGCAGAGGCTGCCGACATGGCCATGGCTGCGCCGTTTTTTAATAAACTTTTAAATAATTTTTGCTCCCCAACACAGGACAGAAGTAGAAGTTTCACGTTTATACGAAGCTTTTAATTACAGAATTGTGCATTTTTGCAGCTTCATGTTGTTCATTTTAAAGAACATTTTGCATGGTTTTATTAGCAAACTTGTTTGCAGGAATTTGCGCGTGTACTTTTAAAATGAGTTTCTGATATATAGCCCACAAATTTGTGTGCCCAATGCTGCTTCATTATAACGAGGTTCGACTTGATATATTTGAGGCTTGCTTGAATAGATTTGAATATTTCGACTGCAAAGATTCTGCAAAAGCTGTATGAGTGTGCTGAGGTGGGTTCTAATATTGGTACTCCTTGATTAGTTGAAATTTGTTCCTCCTTGAAGAGTACCTTTGTATTTGACTGACCTCAATCCCATTCGAAGTTGATCAGTGTGTCCTTGCCCTGCCATCTGACCAGAATGACTGCTTAGAATATTTGGGGATCCTATGTTTGAGCCCTGGACCAGAGTAAATTCAACAGTGAAGATTCTGCAAAAGCTGTACCTATTAGTCTAGGATGCCGCAAAGAATGCGTCTCCTGGACTCCACACCTGGATTGCCAGCTGTATATGAAAGCAAAGGGGCTGTTAAATCCTTGCAATATGTCACATAACACATAACACATAGAAAAATTTCTAAAATTATGATGTTCCTGAAATGTAGCGTGAGGAGAAATGTGAAATGAAATATTGCAAAGCTTGTAGGGTAAGCACTGTTAGCTGTGTGCACTGCATCATTCTAATAATCTTTTCGAGTTTCTGAGAATTGCTAGGTGTGTTGTTCAAAGTATTGTTAAACATTTGATCTTGTTGTACCAACAAAATCGTTACATATAGGTATGTTTCATTAAAGCATACTGTTGTTGTTCTTTTTTTGATAAAACTGTGCCACAGTATTCAGCACTACTTCTTGGTATATCAGTACAAAACTCCCAGTGTGGCGGCCACATTTCGGTGTAAGTGAAACACATCGCACTCTTGACTGTGCGATGTCAGTGCAAGTTGAACTCCAGGTGGCCAAATTGTCCAGAGCCCTCTAGTATGGTGTTCCCCATAGCGTAACTTTCTTTGATAGGGTAAACTGCATAAATCGTGAACTAAACTTCTGTGTTTATGCCTACTCAATACTGTAGTAAAATTTTGTGATTTAAACCTCCATTTAATGCATGTTCCCCGGCTTTCAGAGAGCATTACCTTGGCTTTGTGCATGATTGGGGGTGCTATTTCTAGCCTCCAGGTCGTGGCCACTTGGTTATTCTGGGATTTGGTCATGATGCCCTGCAAATACCCTTGTGTGCATGTCTGTTAATTAAGTATGTACTATGTTTTTTTTCTCTTGTGTGCCTGAATTGGGAGCATGTGTTACGTTAAGGCCACCGGACGAAAGTTCTGACTCTCTGAAGGTCTGCAATGTTAGGGATGCTATTGGTCATGAGGGTCATACTACTATGTAATCTAGAGCGTCATCCTACTAGATGTACACCTAATGAAACTTCTAGAGTTATTGATGAACAGTGCCTCTCTATATATTTATGCGTTTTTTAGAGATTACCCATGGTGCAAACGGACGTACCTCCAATGGGCATCTGACAAAGTTTGTGACCTACCCAGATAATTTGAACCTGTATGGTAAGATGTATTTCACTATTTGTTGCTTGCTTATAGCTTCAGAGCACTTGCATCTTTATCCTACCATAGCCTCCTTTATACTCTCTGTGCCTGTCAATGCGCCTTGCTAACAATACAGCGGTACCGTCGGGTAAAGTTGCGCAGTGCTGCCGCTCCTGCCGCTGAGGGCGCCACTGACGTAGGTGTCGAGGCACACGGGTACGAACGTCGGCGCGAGGGCGGGAGCGCTGTTATTCGCTGGCAGGATAACTGCTACTGAGCAATAATCGTACTTCAGTATATTTACTTGTAAGGCCAACATCCTCTAAGCATAACAAGGGATGACGACACTTGTTAGGCAATAACACCAATGCTATGACACTTTATGTCAGGCAGTTTCAAGAAATGTGCGCATGGCTCGAAAAACTGCATGACTGCTCCGCTGGTGTCAATGGTAATAGAAAAATTACAGTGCTAGTCGACGCAGTGGTAAAACAAAATTTAAGAAGAAAGGCACCAGCATTTATTTACACATTTCACAACAGCAGCCATGCTACAAGAGTAACTATTTTTACAGCTTCATGACTTTTTGTGAGTGGCTTAATTCTGCCAAAACAAGGGCTTATACAAATCATTCTTGTCTGTTATCGAAGGGGCGTAGTTCACCAGCAGTGGTCTGATGAATCTAGTTGCCACAAGTAGAGAAAAATGTTCAAGGTGACTGCTGTCACTGACAGGGCGCTTCAGTAAGCTTGATTTACAAATGGTTGGAACAGCTGCATCGGTCAGATTTTTCAGTGAATTTTGAAGTCGTGAGTTTTCATTTAGGCTTGTCTATACAAACAGTTGCAGCGTATCTTCTTGAGATCTGTAAGAAACATTGGGATCTGTAATAAGAACAATTTCGGTATCAGCTGTACTTTCAATGATTCAGTGCATTGTGCGAACAGTTTTTTTTTTTTCTGACTTGAAAAACAAGGAAAACAAATGTACACATTGCATCTTTCGGTCTAGCTCACTCCAAAGTAACCGTCATAATAGGTAAAGCTTGGGCTTTTATTTTATCACAGAATTGCGCAATTAGCCTATGCACTGCAAGAACAAAATATACTGCACTGAAACACATGCAACATACCATACAGACGAGCTAACCAGGGAGGAAATTAGCACTGCTGTCCAGAAAATACACATGCACATTGAGCATTATTATTGCCATTAATAACACGTAATAAATAGTTTCTGGTGCTGTCATTATTTTTCACAGGCCTCAATGCGGATGAATACGAGTTTTGCGGTTTCCGATTTATGCAAGAGAGCAATTGAGTTGACAACAAGGGAAACTAATATAGGCTTTGCATCATTTGGTTTAACTCACTTTAAAGTAGCCATCGTCAAAACTTGTGTTTCTATTTTATCCCAAAATTTCACAATTAGCGTATACTGTGAAACAAACAAAAAACTGCGCAGGAGCACATCCAAGATACTACGCGGACGGGCTAGGCAGGGAAGGAATTAGCATTGCAGTCCAGAAAAACCGTGCAAATCTAGTATTACTATTGCAGTAATGGTGCGTAATAATGACACGTTTTAGTGGTGTCATATTTTTCACGTCTCAATGCAGTTGAACACTACACAGCGATCGCCGGAAGGATAAAGCAAAGTTGACACTTACTAATTGCTGCAATGCTGTATTCCTGCAGCATCCGAAGGCAGAGAAAATTAGAAGCAAGACCTTACACACTACAAAACAGTCCACGAAACAATGAAAGAGCGACAGTATGTGGCTATCCGGACAGCTTTGCAACACTGTGCATCCGGCATTCGTCTAGCGAGGGTGACCCAACGTCGCTGTCGCCATCTCTCGTCAGCCAGTGGCGCAATTTCTCAATGGAGGAAGAGCGGCGATGACGGCCGTGGAGCGCGGAGTTGCCAGGTACAGAGAGTACAAAGGGGCCTATGATCCTACTTTCTAGTTAATGTCATTGCAAAAAATTGCACACAGTAGCAGTTACAATAAGGAAGTAGATCCATTAGATGTTGTATTATTCAGCATTTTATTTTAACTTTTTCAATAAGTTACTTCTTTCAGTGCCAATGGAGCCATACCATCACGATTAAATGTTTTGAAAAGACAGAAGCTCTAGATTGAAGACCAGATTACACCTTTCATACATTTCCTTTTCACGCTATTTTCTTTGCATAATGAAAAACTGATTGACTTGCAGACGCCTGAAAAAAGAAAAAAACTAACAAAGTCATTCCTTTTATACCAGCCACTGTTATCTACAAACTAGCTTTTTAGAGTATGGTAAATCAAAATACGAGTTCCAGAATATTGATAGGTTTGGTAGGGACTGTGGTTGACATGTGCATTCATCTATAGAGTTTCTTCTGCCAGCTGTGGGCATTTCAAACTTTTTTCTTTCTATGAGCAAGCAGTTTTAAATCATGAAATAGCTTTAATACATATAGTATTGCTCTGTTGAGTTACACATTTACAGGAAGCTGGAGACATGCCATTAGTCTGTGCTATAGTAACTGCGGCACAAACCCATCTTGTTAGAATTGTGATTTTATTGAGGCAAGAGAACACATTGCGTGTTTACAGTTGAGTTTGTGTGAATGCTGCCAACGATATCCCTTGCCTTGCGCTTCAAGGCGGTGCCATGCACTGAATTTTTTTTTCCCTCTTTTTTTTTTTTCTTCTCTTGACAAGCTCTTCAATCTTTTTTCATCACCATGCGAAATGTACACAGTCAATACTCATTAATTTCAACTTGGTTTGGTCCTGTCAGTATCGAGCGTGCTGAAAATACATGCATGAATTTAAATTTCACTCAAAATCTAACACATTTGTACTTTTCTCAACGTCTTTTTGTTTTCGTCAGTTCCTACCATATTTTTTTTCTTAGACTCTGTCCTCTTGGAAGTGTACTCTGCCAGTGGTTTCGAGTGCGTTAGCAAAAACTTAACTGCAAGAATGCGTTAGCAAAAGAGCTTTTGCTTTTTCCCTTTTGATGGTACACCTAAACGGACAATTGAGCGCAGGGGAAGTGCATAGGAATTGAGAGGGTCTGTACAAAGCTTTTGTATAGTTTCATCATTCTAAAACAAGCACATTAGCCATTAACTTGTTGCAGTGCCCTCTCTGGACCATGAGAGTGGCAGAAAAAGAAGGGACAAGGGTCACGTGCCGGGAACGCTCGGGCTCGGGGGTTGGTACTTGGACGCCCAAATTTTTCATTCATCCTGCTATAGTAAGTAGCATCCCGCCACGGTGGTGCATTGATTAGGGCGCTTAGTTACTGCGCCCAAGAATGCGAGATCGAATCCCGGCTGCAGCGGCCGCTTTTCGATGAAGGCGAAAGGCCAGGCGCCCATGTGCTGGGTGATAAGAGTGCACATTAAAAACCTAACATTGTAGAAATTTTCGGAGCCCTCTACTATATGGCATCTCTCTTAGCCCGAGTTGCTTTGAGACGTTAGACACCATAAACTAAACCAAACTTGCAGCAAGTAGCAACAAGCTTTATTGATTTGCAAGAGCTATTTTGGCGTATAGCATACAGAAATTCATGTTTAGACCTCTTGTGCATGGTGCAAAGAAGATATTATTAAAAAAATTGTGCTTCTTTTCTTTTTTTGCAGATATTTATTATTTCATTTTTGTGCCAACACTCTGCTACGAGCTCAACTTTCCAAGGTCATCAAGGATAAGAAAACGTTTTCTGTTTCGCCGGTTTTTGGAATCTGTGAGCATTTTACATCTGAACTCTATTATCCAACTGTTGTTCTAGCATGCAGATTCTGATAATGGTATAAATTTTCAATATTACAATATATAGCCTAGGTTGTTCTGGAAATTTCTGCGAAATGATGTAATGTGTGTGAATGCCTGCTAAACTAATAGTAGTGTAAGACGATGAGACAGTGGTGCCAGAATGTGTGCTTGTGTTTCAGTTGGGCTCCATTTCTAGTCACTTTTGCCTTGGCTATATGCACTGATGTATTTGCCATCATGCTTGCCATGACTGGCCATCAGAAAAGGGCCATTAGAAAAAAATGTTGGTTTTACTGATGAGTGGCAGCGATAAAAGATAGGCTTTAACCTTGTGTATTTGTTTCATCTGCATCCACGTAGTAAGCAAATAAGTTTTTACAAGAGTGGGCTGAATATTGCATGCATTCATGCATATATATATATATATATATATATATATATATATATATTGATTTTAGTGTGCCAAGCATTTGCCATATACGTGTACATATGCGCACATGTATGTGTAATGAACAATGGCGAGAGCAGCATGTTGCTTGCTGGTACACTTTGCTTCAAATATTGTTTATTGTAAAAATTACCTGGATGTACTGCAGTATAATATGTTGAGCAAGTTAGTTTCAGACTTCCATAGCTACAGCACGCTGTTGTGTTCTTCTTTTTTGTGCCGTCAACAGGGCTGTAGTTCCAATAGAACTGGAAATACTGACAAGTGCGAAAATATAAAGGGGTTTTTGCATTAGAAAAGAAGCAACCTAATTGCCCACTGGCATTCTTGCATGAGGCAAATATAGCCTCTTAACTCATTCATTACCGCACGAAAATGGCCATTTTCCATAGGTCTCTGAAAATATTTTTTTCCAGTACAAATAATACTGCAGCACACGTTGCAGCATACAAAGTTGCACATAATGAAAAGCTATTTGCAAAAACAAAGTTACAAAGCAAAAAAACGTATTAGGGAGCACACAAAAAATCTGAAAAGTGACATTTTTCTGGCGAGTTGATCAAAATAAGATAGAAAAGGCATGATATGTACAGACGCATCATCAACAAAGAAAATTTAGAATAATCATATTGGAGATCAATGACCCAGAAACTCTGTGTAAAAAAATCTTTAGTGTGCCATTCTTCAGCTACATAAAATGAACAAAAAACTTTACAGGTAGAAACGGCCTCATTTCTCATGCCATGCAGTGAAGCAATTCCTGGTTTTCGTGAGGCACCCAACCAAACCTGCCACAAACTGGCTGTAAAAGCCGGTTATACATGTTGGACATGCGGCAGACCTTCAGGAATGCATTTTCTTGTGAAATAAACTTACCCGGATTCAGTCAAAGCTGACTATTGAATCGCTGGTGCCATTTTCGGGCAATTATCACCACTCAACACTGTCAGATAACAAAACCGGCACTATGATTCAATTTTTGACTTGTTGTAAGCCTTTTGATCATAAAACTTCAATGTTAATGCTGCATTATCACAAGTAGTTTTCTTTTCAACCACGGCCACTATGCCCTCTCAACAACACATGCACATTAGTTCCGAAAAAGGTCCATAAAAAATCTGAATGTCGCCAGAGGGCTAAAATTTAAACTGGTTCAACAAGTGCAGTGTCTAGATTAACCGCTGCGTGAAGCTGGGTGCACGAGAAACGATTCCAACATGTCTAAATCTGCGTTTTAAAGCATTGATCACCGGTGATCGATTTGAATAGGCATGGTAACGAAAGAGCTAGGTGATAGCTGTGCCTGAGCTTATGTTATCAAGGAAGTGTCACTCATTGGAATTTCATGGGTTTTTGTCACTCCATCTTTGAGCATTATTGGTTTTATTCGCACTTCGTTGTTATTTTTGTCTGGGGCACATAAATTAGTCTTGTGTTTCTTGTGTTGCTATTCTGCTGCTCTGCTAGATTTACTTGATATGCATATATGGTCAGTCTAGTTCCTGTGTTTTGATTGTAGTATAGTTGTACCAGCTCCAGTAGCTCAGTGATTGTAGCATGTGGCTACTGATAGAGAGATGATTCTCAGTTCCAGCTGCTACGTTTTTGTGGAGGCAGAATTAAAAAAAATGCCTGGGCATCAAGATTTCGGCGCGTGTTTGAAACCTCGAGTGCTCAAAGCAAGTCTGGAGCTCTCCATGTGCCTCATTGACCATAGTCTTAATTGAATATAAAACTTCATTAATTGTAATCATCATACAATAACTTTTGACTTAAAGTTCGCACCCATTGTATGATGCACAACTCAATTTTGGCTGTAAAGAATAATTTCCACTAGGCTAGTTTGACTTGGTACGTAGGGTGTTGCTGGGAATTTTATGCAGTCATAGTCGGTGATATTGAAAAAAACGCATTGTTTGCAACTCCAGGTCATATCAAGATTGTAGCACAGCAGAGGACGAGGACACAAGAAACGCATCTTCGTCCTCTGTTGTGCTACTGTCTTGAGGTCCTCTGCAAAGCCTAAATTTTAACCTTTAAGCATGTGTAATGTATGGGTTATATGCTGGAATTTGTGGCAATATTTAACAATATTTCAGCCTGCGGGCTGTTGTGAACATGTGGTAGGTAGCCCATGCTTTTATACCTCTGTCACATGAACACTTTCGATCTTCACTGAACCTCACTGCATTGAGGTTTTCAGGAAGGATTGAAGCATCCGATGCTGCATGGGCATTTTGAATCACCATTGAGAAGTCTCCTTTGTGTTCATTAGGTGGCGCCAAAGTGGGGGTCGAGATTATAAAAATACCGTAATATATAAGCAAGCATAATGCTCTAATAGTGTTCTGTCGTGCCTTTTAATACATTTCTATGTTAATATTTGAGGTCTTAATGTGTTCATTAGCTTTAATTTTTAGAGCTATGTGATGACGAGGGTGTCCACGCCCGCTCTTCAACAATACTTTATTATTCAACAATTCAAAAATAGTGCTTTATTATTTTCTAGTACCATAATAGCCGCTTCTGTAACATTTCTGCATGGTCAGTATAACTAAAATGCACCTGATAAAAGAAAGTGCAGGCTTCAGAAATGGTGCTCATGGTTGGATGAACCTCACATGATTGTCAAGACTAACAAAAGCTACCTTCAGTGACGTGAAGGGAAGGCATATTTTTGTTCACATCTTTTAAGTTATTTATTTCATTACTCCAGGATTTAATAAAATTTGAAGCATAGTAGCCCACTTTGTGTAATAGTATTAGTGTAGATTTCCCATCTACCTTATACATGTAATCTTAGGAAGAGGGAAAAAAAAATGTTTTGACATCAGAAAAATCGGCAATCAGTAATATCATATATTTCTTTTTTTCCTTTCGTTGCAGCGTGGTGGGCTTTATCAAAATGCAGTTATTATAACCTTAAGTTGCTACGATCGCTTAGTGTTATACACTGTGTTCACTTTGTTCTCACATCTTTGCTTTTTTTGTTTTTGTTAATGGTCATTTAGTAACTGTCCCAGCTGTTTATATTGTTGCTCCGTGGAGATTTTGTATCAATATGCGAGCACTGCAGTGTGGTCTGTAATCAGATATTTGGTGTTGGTATGTGGTGTATGAATCTGGCTTTTACACTGCAAACAGAGCTTTACGTTACTGTTTGCAGAGCAAATCTGACTGCCAAAACCATTTTTGCAGTCACTTTTATTTTTTAACCAAACTTCAAGCAACAGCAGCATTAAAGGCACCTAGCTTTGTGGTTTCAGTTAACTATATTTGGTATGCTTACCCTCATCAGGCTTGACCGAATGATTAAAAATAAATAAAATTAAAAGGTAAAGGGAGCAGTCAGCAGCGAAAATTTTCAGTATGGGTGTATGAAAAAAAAAATTGGCTGTGGTTTGACCAGTGGCCATACTGAGTAGAATTGCGGAGCAACATCTGCGGCGAACACGGCTGCGACACCTCTGAGTCACTGCGCCGTGGAGGAGTCTGCGGCGGCTCAGACACGGCTGTTCAGCTGTGCTCCGTGTGACGTCACTCGCTCCTCGCGCATGCGCAGCTTGGCTCATGGGGGGGCTCCGCGAAATGGCTCAGCGACTAGTGTAGTGTTGCTTCCGCAACAAAAGTTATTTCTAGGAAATCCTATAATCAGCCTAAATGCTAGCAGATATAAAGATGTATCCATGGTCCATTTGCTGGTATCAACACCAAGGAGCTGAATTGCAAGACTGGTCCCTGTTAAATTTGTTTTTTAGCACACCAGCTTACATTCGGTCTTGCTGAGACATACCTGTGCCTCTGATGAGCTTGATGGAAAACCAAAGTAATTGAAGAAAGGCTTTGTGTGGGCAGTTGGCTTCATATTTTCAAAAAAAAAAAAAATGTTATGCTGTGAAGCAGCCACTTAGAGTACTGGTGAAAATTTAATTTTTTTTTTTTTTTCCCAGAGACTGCAGTGAGGGTAGTGGGGTGTGCCATATACAGTACTAAAGTTTTATGGCTGACAAGCTGCCATGTGGTTTAATACTTCTGCGACTTTATGTATGGATGCACTTACCTGGTGCTGCTGCTACAAAAATCTCGTGAAAGTAGCCTTTAGCAGATAAAAATCAGGCAAATTGCTAGAATATTTTTTGAAAGGGGACCTAAAGTTTTGGATAGGGAGGAATTGACCTATATTTGTCTCTGCATGTAATTAGTGGGACCATATGAAGTTGTGTGCCACACTAAACATATGCGTAGAGATTCTTTTTTTCTGCAGCAAAAATGTTTGTTTTTATTTTTATTGGATGCATTTCTGGCATACTTTTTTTTTTTTTTCCAGTTATTGCTGTTGCAGCTTATCCTGGCTCTGGCCCAGCAGTGGATAGTCCCTATTATGGAAAACTCCCTGAAGCCTTTTCAGGTGAACAAATTATTTGTATTGAGTAGAGCTAACATCGGTACTATTTGTCCATACGAAGTTCATTTTTTTTAACTTCAGGAGCCATATGACCATCCACCCATTACCTAATTATTTTCATTGACAAAAGAATGCCTGTGGTGCACAAAGTGGCTGAAAGCAATGTGTAACTGGCTTTCCTCGCCTAGGGATAGCATGTCTGACTAGGGATCCCAGGGTCCTGGGTTTGATTCTGATCCCTGCCTCTCATCACAAAGGAGCTGTCCAAGTTGGGTGGCACCCCCTGCCAACTCTGCCATATCATGTAGTTTTGTGATGTCGCACAACCCGCTGACAAACGGGTGCGCTGCTACCTCATCTGTCAAATACCACCTGTTACAGACATGCTAGCCGTTTTTTTGCTCTCAATGCCTTAACGCTGTCGAATTAAAAGGTTGGAAAGAAGCTTGCTTCACAAGGCAATCATCTAGCCAGAAAACTGGAACAGAAGAAAGCGTAGATTATTTCAGTGGTTATACAGTGTCGGTGTGAATTGCAAATGATATTTTTTAGAGCACTTCCTGGTGGATTTCAGCGTATAACATCAGGACAGCACAAGAAATGTGGCACACAAACTGATACTACAACAAATTTCTTTTTTTAAATTGAGTATTTGGCCAATTTTGGTGATTTGAGAGCATCCGCCCTTGCCCTTGAAGTGCTTCTGTTCCCTAATGTTAGCTGTGTACAGGGAGCAATAATCATCTTTCTTGCGAGCACTTGGAATAGTCATTTTTGGGAATTTGGTGAGGCTAAACAGTATAAATAGTTGCCTAAGAGTGCAAGCCTAAAATATTACTTTTTCATGCATGCAGCTTCAAGATTCCATCATATGCACTATTACGGCAGGCTGCCTCTCAGAAATTCCCAAGAGTGGTTTCTGCCTTGTTTGAAGGGCAACTTTTCGAGATATTGAAGCTGTTTTGAGTTTGTAAGAGCTACTAACGATATATACTGTCATTTTTACTTGTTTCAGGAGATGAACTTTCCTGCAATGCTCGAACGACTCCTAAAATTAGCGGTAAGAATACTGCTACATCACCTTTCCCAATAAGTTTTTCTGGCTGTTAAAGTATTTTTGATGTTAAAGTTTTCCTGAGGTTGTCACCATAGGTATATGTTGTTTGATGCTAGAAAGTTTGTGCTCTGTTTATTGTAGGCACACATTATTTGGCCCCCTTTGTCTAAAGAACCAGCAAGGCAGCAGAGAAGTAAAGCAGCATATAGTTTGGTACTATATCTGCATATTGCTATGTCATTGTTTTGCACACTGTAAAAGGTTTCCTGTAGCATCTAAAGTGGCATTTGGAGCTCTTTGAGGTTGTGTCTAAAGAGGTTAAGTTGTATTGTACCTACAGAAGACTGGAAATTCGATCTAGTTGATTAGTTCTCATTTTGAATAAACTGTGCCAAATGGACAAAATGCACTGTAAAGGAATAGACATGATGAGTATGTACCCTTTGGTACTGTTTACTTCTCAAAATCTATCATAAACGCAATAGTAAAACTATACATGTTCAGCAGGTAAATGAAGGGGAAATGAGGATGCTCGTTATAATACATGAAGGAAAGAAGCCAACAGTCGGCGAGGCCAAGGAAAGCATTGGGGATTGTACTTTGTCTTTTTTTTTTTTAATGTTTACTTTGATAATCATATAGATTAGTAATGCAACCATTTTAGGGGAAAGGTAATTAAGCACAAAGTAGAAGAAAAAACAACGTGCCGATGGTGGGAAGCGAACCCACGACCTCCGAATATCGCGTCCGGTGCTCTTCCAACTGAGCTACATCGGCCGCTGTCCCCCCTGCTACTTTCTTGGGTATTAATGTTGTCTGTATTCGAACCTTGAGAGTGTTCACCAGCGCCACCCTCGACCATAGCGGCGGACGTGGGACGTCCTGTGTTACCGCCAGCGTCACGTAGAATGTGATCAAGAGCAAGGGCGAAAGCTGTGCTAGAACCCTCTTACGCTACCTATGGCTTCAAGACTGCCAGAACCGAGACCCCGTAAGCTGCAAGCAGATAAATGAAGGGCGCTGGTGAACACTCTCAAGGTTCGTATACAGACAACATTAATACCCAAGAAAGTAGCAGGGGGGACAGCGGCCGATGTAGCTCAGTTGGAAGAGCACCGGACGCGATATTCGGAGGTCGTGGGTTCGGTTCCCACCATCGGCACGTTGTTTTTTCTTCTACTTTGTGCTTAATTAAAAGTAAAAATTAAAAAAAAAGAAGTACAATCCTCAATGCTTTCCTTGGCCTTGTCGACTGTTGGCTTCTTTCCTTCATATACATGTTCAGGTAATATAACAGGTATCAAATATATCTGGATGTGCTGGGTGGCCACTACATTAAGGCATCAGTGCAGCTTTATTCTTGCAAATTGTACTTCTATATTGAAAACTCAGTGTAAAATTTTGATAAATGATCTGTGTGAAGCAATATAACTCCAGCAACATTACAACATACAATTTGCAATGCAATAGCTCGAGGGCAGTGTGATATATGTGCCTCTTGGGTGACAAGGTAAAGTATGTTCTGTTTTACGGTATCTGCCAATATTGTACATGCATTCCAACCCTGAGACATCGAAAATGCCATGACTAATGCCATGACTCCAAAAAGACTAAAATTGTTTTCAAAATTTTAGGAAGTTGACACATGTTCAACACAAACCCTTCCAAGAGGATTGAAGGGGTGGGGATGGGTGAGACTTAATTTCTAGATGGGGGGATGGGGGATTGCGATCCAAGAACCTGAGCTCCCTAGAGTCCCCCATGGGTCAACAGTTTATGCCTGGTCAACAGGCGTAAACCCAGATAAAAAGACAAATCCAGAAAAGGCTTGAAAAGGCCTCTGCCCATTTTATGTCGCATAAAAATGCCAACACTAATCACGTGCAGCACATGCTTATGTGCCAGGGACTACACATGTATGCTTCTACATATATCATTTACAGTGGCAGAAAAGCAGGAACCTGCTGCAGACAAACAAAATAAAATTAGACGTGATAAGCGTTCACATTTATACAAACTTAGAACCTGCAAGGGGCATCTGCCAAAGCATATGTTTAGTGTACTATGCAACACCACAGACCTTGAGCTGATGCCAACTGTTTGGTCTTTAATGGCCACTTGGTGGAGGCAATACAGCACTTTGACTCCTGCCTCCTGTACATGGCACCTCCATGCTGACTTGATCAGGGGAAATCTGCAGTCTCCTTTTCCTATCTTCCCCTTCATTTTTTACTTTCCTGTCCTCTTTCCAAAAACTTCCTTGTCTTCTCTTCCTCATTTTTTCCCTTTCTCCTAGATGGCAAAGGTGAGCAGCTCTGTGTGGATTATAGTATTTATTATATAACCATTGACCAGTAGCATTTTTTTTTATGTCTATTAGCTTGTGAATGATCGCTCTCCAAAAAGATGGGGCACTGATGATGCTGCAGCCTTTTTCAGGAAAAACTCAGTAGACTTTCTGTGCGTTCATGTGGTTCATAGTGGACACAGTGAGAAAACTATGGGACAGATTTGCCCAGTTATTATTACAAACTCTGACAGAAGTAATCTGCCAAGGGTACAGCAAAATTAAAAGAAAGCAGATGCTGACCTTCTTTTCGAAGTCCTTTACAGCCATCAGTAAGAGAAACTGGCAGAAATAATATGCTTTGGCGAAATTGTAAACCATCACCTCAGCACTCACTGAAAACTGGAACTAATTAAGATATGAAAGAAAGAATTATTGTATCAGATAGAGGGGAACAAATGATCCCAGAACCCACGTTTGATGATTTTAGAGCAATAAGTTAGAGCCAAAACTGTCAAATTTGCCTTGTAATAACGTGGACGTTGGTATAGCCACGGGGATGTGCAAGCAGCGCGGACGTCACAATAGCAAAAAAAAAAAAAAAAAAAAAAAAAGGTCAAAATGGGGTTAGAACTGCCAGGTTTGTGTTGAATTAGATTAGGAACATTAAATTAAGACATCTTTTACGTTGATGGTAGGTATTAATAATTTGGGTTAAGAAAATGAAAAACTGGAGTTGTGATGTTACATCAGCCAGAAGTTGTCGATGTAGTTTGAAAATATCACAAAACGAGTGTAAGAACGCTGCATTTGTGTCAAATTAGATTAAAAAGTATGTCATTAAACATAATTGATACTTACAAACATCGAGCAATTTACAATTTGGTTCAAAGTTTGACCAAAATGTGGAATCGTGGATGATGACGTCGCAACGATAAGAAACATCGAAGCAGTCTGATGCTTCACAGCAATGATTAAACATCATAAAGGATGTCTAATTAGTGTTTAATTAGAATTGTTATCTAATTATAGGACACCAAACTACTAGAGGACTTTTGCCTTAGCACAATTAAGAGTTATCTTGGAGTGCCTCCAATCCCTTCATGGATCACTGCCTTGTCGTGGCGGAGGGGCTTGCGAAACTCGAAGTCGTGAGCTCTGCTGTGTAGGGCCACCCAAGATAGACAGGTCATGGCAGAGAGTTCTGACAAAATGTGATTCACTGGAGAAGGTAATGGCAACCCACTCCAGTATTTCCTGCCAAGAAAACCGTATGGCCAGTCACAATACCATTAATGATATGGCGCCGGAAGATGAGCCCCCCAGGTTGGAAGGCGTCTCACATGTTACTGGGGATGAACAAAGGGCGATTCCTAGTAGCTCCAGGACGAATGAAGCGGCTGGGCTAAAGCCAAAAGGACGCTCAGTTGTGGATGTGTCGGGAAGCGACCGGAAAGTCCGATGTTGCAAGGAGATATATCACATAGCAACATGGAATGTAAGATCTATGATGCAAGGTAAACTGGATGTCGTCAAGCGAGAAATGAACAGATTGAATATTGAAATCTTGGGTATCAGCGAGCTCAAGTGGACCGGAATGGGAGAATTTAACTCCGGCGACCATTATGTCTTTTATTGTGGGCACGAATCCAAGAGAAGGAATGGGGTCGCTCTCATAGTAAACAGGAGAATGGGCAAAGCAGTGCTAGGGTACAACGCCAAAAACGACCGAATGATTTCACTTCGGATCCAAGGTCACCCTTTAAACATAACAGTTATCCAAGTCTATGCACCGACCTATACTGTTGAAGAAGCTGACGTTGAGAGATTTTATGCGGACCTACAATGCCTTTTAGACCGCACCCCATCATCAGACGTCGTTTTTCTCATAAGAGACTAGAATTCTAAGGTCGGGAGTAAAGAAATATCCGGAATTATAGGCAAGTTCGGTCTTGGGGAGCCAAATGAAGCTGGGCAGAGGCTAGTAGAGTTTTGTCAAGAAAACAACCTGACCATAGCGAATACTCATTTTCAACAGCACAAGAGGCGCCTGTACACATGGACTTCACCGGACGGTCTGTACAGGAATCAGATCGATTATATTCTTTGCCGGCAGAGATGAAGCGCTATACAAGCAGTAAAAACAAGGCCTGGGGCCAATTGTGGCACTGATCATCAGCTTCTTGTTGCCAAAATTAAGCTTCGATTGAGGAAAACACAGAAAACTAGAAGGCCTTTCAGGTATGATCTGGATCAAATTCCATTAGAATATGCTGTGGAAGTGAGGAATCGATTTCAAGAATTAGATCTAGAAGACAGAAAGCCCGAAGAGATGTGGACTGATGTTCGTGATATAATACAAGAAGTTGCTACTAAGGTAGTTCCAAAGCAAAAGAAATGCAAGAAAGCAAACTGGTTATCTGAAGAGGCTTTGCAAATAGCTGAGGAAAGGAGGATGGCAAAAGTTATGGGGGAAAGAGAAAGATACAAGGTTTTCAATGCGGATTTTCAGAAAATAGCAAGGAGAGATAAGAATGCCTTCCTGAACATACAGTGCCAAGCAGTTGAGGACAACCGCCAATTAAGGAACACAAGAGCTCTGTATAAGACAATCAAAGATATCAAAGGAAGCTTCTGTGCTAAGCTGGGCATGATAAAGGACAAACGAGGCAAGGACCTCACGGAAGCCTCAGAGATAAAGAAGAGGTGGCAGGAATACACAGAAGAACTGTACAAGAAGGACTCTAATGTGCAAACCCAACATAAGACGGTTGTGATTACTGATCTCGAGCTGGGCATCCTGAAGAGTGTAGTTGAATGGGCCTCAGCCAGCCTTGCTAAGAACAAAGCTAGCAGAATTGATGGCATTCCAGCTGAGTTGCTTCAAAACCTCAACCATGACGCTGTTAACATTCTGCATACATTATGTCAGAAGATTTGGAGAACCCTGCAGTGGCCACAGGATTGGAGGAGGTCAGTTTACATCCCCATTCCAAAGAAAGGCAGTGCCAAAGATTGTTCCAACTACCGCACGATCGTGCTTATTTCGCATGCTAGCAAGGTGATAGTGAAAATCCTCCAAGGTAGGCTGCAGCAGTATGTGGATCGGGAGCTTCCGGACGTGCAAGCTGAGTTTCGCAAGGGCGGAGGAACTAGAGACCAAATTGCAAACCTTCGCTGGATCATGGAAAAAACACGAGAGTTCCAGAAACCCATCTACTTCTGCTTTATTGATTATGCGAAAGCGTTTGACTGCGTAGATCACAGCAGATTGTGGCAAGCTCTCGAAGAGATGGGAGTTCCAATTCACCTCATCTGTCTCCTCAGGAACCTGTATGAAGTGCAAGAGGCCACAGTTAGAACTGGGTGTGGTCTTACTGGTTGGTTTCCGATTGAGAAAGGAGTGAGGCAAGGCTGCATACTGTCGCCCTGCCTATTTAACCTATATGCAGAGTGCATCATGAGGAAGGCCGGTCTGGACGAGTCTTCAGCTGGAGTGAAGATTGCTGGAAAACGTATCAACAACCTTAGATATGCGGATGATACCACTTTAATGGCAGAAAGTGAAGTGGAACTCAAGAGACTTCTGATGCGCGTACAAGAAGAGAGTGAGAAGTTTGGGCTTAAACTGAACATTAAAAAGACAAAGATCATGGCGTCTTGCCGTATCAAGTCCTGGAGCATCAAGGGACAAGCAGTGGAAGCTGTGACAGATTTTCTCTTCTTGGGCTCCAAGATTACCTCTGAAGGAGACTGCAGCCATGAAATTAGGAGACGCCTGCTTCTGGGAAAGAGAGCAATGGTTAGCCTTGACCGCCTAGTAAAGAGCAGAGACATTAGTCTGCCAACCAAGATCCGTATAACTCGTGCTATGGTCTTTCCAGTTGTGATGTATGGATGCGAGAGTTGGACTGTGAAAAAGGCTGACCGCCGAAGAATTGACGCGTTTGAATTGTGGTGCTGGCGAAGACTCTTGAGAGTTCCTTGGACTGCCAGAAGATAAAATCAGTCGATATTGTCGACCATAAACCCTGACTGCTCATTGGAGGGTCAAATTCTAAAGTTAAATCTCGGCTACTTTGGTCATCTGATGAGAAGAGAGGAGTCGCTGGAGAAAGATTTGATGTTGGGAAAGGTTGAGGGTCGCTGGAGAAGGGGTAGGCAGCGAACGCGATTGTTAGATGGCATCCTCGAGGCACTGCAGATGAAGTTATGTGATGTTAGGAAGATAGTGAGAGACCGGAAAGCGTGGAGTGACATGGTCCATAGGGTCACGAAGAGTCGGACACGACTGAACGACTGAAAGTGCCTCCGAAGGGTTTTTTTTACTAAGTTCTAAGTACGCCATTTTTTTCACGATTGCAATGACCGAAGTTGGTGTGTGCTTAGGTTGGAAAAATCTAAACCGAGCCCCCCCTCCCCCTTTCTTTTCGTAGATATATCTTGACAAGACAGCTGCAAGAAATAACAATTTATATGGCAAATGAAGTTGGCAATATAGGTAGCCCCGACACTCATTCCGACTTTCGTTACAGCTCTCAAACAACTGACACCAAACCAAGCAATGCGTGGCCGCGATGCCTGCGAAACTTAGAGTGCCACCGATACCAGGCTAACATGGCGATAGTTATCAGGGTTGCTTTCAGCCAGTTTTTGGCATTTTATGCCGCGATCTGTCATGTAGTGTTTGAATGTAGCAACACGTGAAACCAGAGATTATGCAATGAAGGCCACGCTATCTTGGGAGTTGAGACTCTGACAGCTCGATGACAAGGTCAGCAAGCGTGCTTGGAAGCTTTGTATATGTGCACTTCATTGCAAAAAAAAAATGTGGGTGCATAGATTTGCATGCAAACTATTTTTCAAAAATTATTTTGTGAGAATAGAGAGGTTGCTTACACTCATGCCATGCCAATGGTATGGCCTCAGCTCTCTGAGCTTCCACGGCCAACTGACATGTGCCAAATATGTTTCCCACGAACATGGCTCTGAGCATATATGTGAAGGTAAACTACATTTCTGTGTAAATTTTAAAGGTGCAACCATCCTGCATGCTCATGTGCATGCAGGATGAATGTTGAAAAGAAGTTGTCAAAGTAAAAGGGAACATAACCCTCGGGGAATTGAGCAGTTACACCATTGTGTGCAATACTTTCATGCTCTGGAATTACAAGGGCCCTTTATATAACCTAAAGGTTAGCAATTGCGGCAACCATCCTTCATACATTTCAAACAACTATAGTGTACTGTGTATATTTAGAGACACATCTCCATGTAACCATTCATGAATTGGGTTTCTTAGAGCAGCTAACTATACCCTTATTTGAATGTCGAGGATTTTAAGGCTCACTCCAGCTTTTGGGGCAGTAACAGAACTGACACTATAGGTCCAGTTATTGACGCTTTTATACTACTATATGGAAACCTTTTTCTACTGAGCAGTGGAAAACTGACCTATTATTGTTCTAGCTACAAAATCCTACCAGTGATAATATAAATTCTACAGGTAATGAAGTTGTGGCTATGGGGAAAAATATGTCTGCTTTGGCCAGCTTTCTCACATGTGAAGTTTTTTTATGCAAGGACTGATACAATGACTAAAAAGTATGTTGTCATCTGCAAGTTGAGAACACAGATTTGGTTGCGGCTAAGCACTACAAGTGTACAGTCTCAAACAGAGCTTCTCAATATTACCTGGAGGGAGGCACTGCAATAATTATTTCTCAGTAGACATAAGAACACCTGGAAGATAAGGTTTCATATTTGGCTTATTTTTGGGCTTAAAATGTGCATATTTTTTGGCCGTTACGGCACTCTCTTCTTGTACCAAATTCTGCTATGAAATGCTGTGAAAATATTCATACCAGCCAAACTCCGAACTTCCACTTGTATTATATTTATTGAAAAGAAATTAAAAATTCAGTGTAAAACAATTTAACCTGTGTCTTGAGGAAAGCATAGTGGCACAGCTACAAATGTTGAATTATTTATTTCTTACTGATTCAGTCAAGTGTCAAAATACAACCTCTGTGCAAGGTTGGAAGTGTTAACTACCCAGTGATTTAGCTGAGAAAATTTTGATTTTTTTTTTGTTTGTTTCTGAGCAGTGTCTTCTCAAATCTTCTGTATTTTGCTGCTCAAGGTATCTTGGCGAGCTGGAATCACTGCAGCGTGGCTTAGGCTGTGATGTTGTACACTTAAGTTATTGATGCAGTACAGGTTAAATTCTTGTGTAATTTCAGGCATACATACTTTATTGTGCCTGAAAGCTAAAGGAGTTGCAGTTCTGCTACCTAGGCACTTATTACCCATTGCTGTAGGGATTCTGCAAAGTACAAGAGTTGTAATTGGCAGAAACCAAACTGAACTGTCTGCTTCATAGTGTGAGGTCCCAAGGGCTCGCGTGGAAGCTTAATATTGCCAGGGGGCGCTCGGAATGAAAAACGACGTTGAAGTGAATCGGCTCCGGACTCGCAGGACGTACCTAAACCTTGGACCGCGTAATTCTACCTGTACCGGCTCTGTTAACGTAGCCCCAGTCGCCAACACCGTGACAAATCTGGTGGAGGCCAGGTCTGATGTCCCGTACCCCTACGCTAAGCAGGAGTGCTGGTCATATATTCGAGGAAACGCCCGTTCACCGCACTAGCCGCAGGCAACGAGACCTACCACCTGAGTTTTCCCCTTCGGGCATGACTACCAGTAGCCACGACGTCGTCGCAATGCCTGGCGCGACCCCCACCTATGTGACGTTGCAAAACCCCCGCGTCCCAAAGACCTTTCACGGGGACACCTATGAAGACGTCGATGACTGGTTGCAGCACTACGAAAGGGTAGCTACATTCAACCTCTGGGATGACGCCGCATGGCTTCGAGATGTATATTTCAGCCTCGAGGGTGGCGCTCGGACGTGGTTCGAGAACCATGAAGAGCAGCTGTCGTCTTGGAGTGAGTTGAAACGTCATCTTGCGGCAACTTACGGAAGCTCAGATCGCCGCGAACGGGCCGAACGCGCTCTACACACTCGGATCCAAATGCCTAACGAAACCGTCGCGGCGTATATCGAAGACATGACGCGCCTGTTTAAGCGTGCGGATCCTACGATGTCCGAGGACAAAAAGCTGCGCTAGCTCATGCGTGGCGTCAAAGAGCAGCTTTTCGCTGGCCTGGTGCGCAGCCCGCCGAAAACTGTTGCAGAATTCTTTGCGGAAACATCCACTATAGAGAAAGTGCTTCAGCAGCGAGCTTCGGCGCGGGATCACACCATCCACGCCGCCTCAGTCTCTGCTGAGTTCTCATCGCATAGCATGGACACATCGGCGCTACGGGAGCTCATACATTCCGTTGTGCGCGACGAACTGTGACTGATGTATGGCACACCTCAACCAGCTCCTTCCTCCATTGCCAGCGTTGTCCGCGACGAGGTGCAGCAAGCGCTTCGGCCTCCATTTCCAATCGGTGAACCTCGCCCTACTCCTCCTCTTACACCACCAGAGTGTCACCGCCCTACATACTCCCAGGTACTGCAATACTCTCCGCCCTCGTCGCCGTCCCTGATTCCTCCGAACGTAGCTGGGCCGAAAACAGCAGCCCCCGTGATCCAGTATGTCACAGATTCTCGACCGCCTACACGGAAAGCAGACGAGTGGCGTACCCCCGACCGACGGCCATTATGCTTTCACTGCGGCGAACCGGGTCATGTCTATTGGCGCTGTCCCTACCGTCGACTAGGTCTCGAAGGGTTTTCCGCTGATTCTCCGCGGCCTCGCTACGGCGAACGGCCTCGAGCCGTTGAAGATTTCGTCAATGATCAGCGCCGGATCGTTCCGTCTCGTCTGCGACCATCTAGATCACCATCACCCAGGTCTCGCCCGTCGCCATCTGCTACGAGTTCCTCATGGGCAGCGCAGGGCCGCTCACCCAGTCCCCAGAGGGAAAACTGAAACCAGCGACCTTCGGGGGTAGGCTCGCTGGACATCGCGGCGCGGGAGACCCCCCATTGATGCGGACACGGAAAGACTACGCATCGACATTGGAAAAGTCCGCGGTTACCGATCATAACGCCACCTCGACGCCACCACGACGCACCTGCAACCACGACGAATTGCCGGTGGAACAGACGACGAAACGACGCACCCGCAATGACGACGAATTGCCGGTGGAACAAACGACGCAACCACGCACCCGCAACGACGACGAATTGCCGGTGGGACATATGACGCAACAACGCACCCGCAACGACGATGAACTGCCGGTGGAACGGACGCTGCAACAACGCACCTGCAACGACGACGAATTGCAGGTGAAGCAGACCGCGTACACCGACGCAGAGCACTCAAAGACTCAGAAGCCTGACATTCGCGAGCAGATTTCGTTGGACATACCCGTAGTACTGGATGGTCGCCATGTTCGAGCTCTGTTGGATACTGTCGCTGATTATTCTATTTTGAGCAGCCAGTTTGCCGCAGTTCTCAAGAAGGTTTTGACTCCGTGGGCTGGCACAAACGTTCGCACTGCGGGTGGTCATCTGATTACTCCTCTGGGCATGTGCACGGCCAGAGTTCAAATTCAAGAATCAACATTTGTGGTAAGCTGCCTTTTCTGAAAAGCTGTTCGCGTGACCTGATTCTGGGCGTAGATTTTCTTCGTGAATATGGTGCAATTATTGACCTCCGGAATTCTAAGGTCTCGTTTTCTACTGAGAAAGCAGTGGCCCTCAGCGGTGCAAAGCGACCACTCAATGTGCTTCGAGTTTATGAGGACAGTGTCACTCTGCCACCCCGAACCAGCACCTTCGGTAATGTGAAATGCAATGCCCTTAACGATGGTAACGCAATAGCCGAAACTAACGTATCGTTACTGTTGACACAAGGAGTCTGCGTGGCCCGCAGTTTGATGCATCTTCACCGTGGTCAGTCCAAGGTACTTGTTACAAATTTTTCGCACGAGTATCGGCACCTTTTTCGTGACACTTCCGTAGCTTTCGCCGAATGCATCTCTGATGTCTCCGAGTGCTTGTCCACAGAAACCGTGCCACCGCCCACATCCCTCGACAATCTCGATGTCAGCTCAGAGCTATCGGTCAGCCAGCGTGACCAGCTGTTTTCATTGTTACTCGAATTCAAAGAGTGTTTTGCATCGTCGTCAAAAGTGAATCAAACTCCCATCGCCAAGCACCAGATCGTGACGTTCGATAATGTGCGCCCAATCCGCTAGCACCCCTACCGCGTCTCCTCGACTGAGCGCGAAGTTATTAGGTCACAAGTTAAGGAAATGCTCGAAGATGAGGTTATCCAGCCTTCCAATAGCCCGTGGTCACGTTTTTGCGTCGATTACCGCAAACTGAACGCCGTAACCAAGAAGGATGCGTACCCCTTGCCGCGGATTGACGACTCTCTCGACTGCCTTCGGCGTGCAAGGTATTTTTCGTCCATCGATCTAAAAAGTGGCTACTGGCAGATTGAGGTCGATGAGCGAGATCGTGAGAAGACGGCCTTCGCCACACCTGACGGCCTTTATGAATTTAAAGTTCTACCTTTCGGCCTGTGTTCCGCGCCGGCCACATTTCAGCGGATGATGGACACTGTCCTCGCCGGCCTTAAATGGCAGTGTTGTCTAGTCTACCTAGATGACGTGGTGGTCTTCGCAGAATCATTTGCACAACATCTTCAGTGCCTGCGGTCAGTACTCGAAGCCCTTCGATCCGCTAACTTGACACTTAAGCCACAGAAATGCCACTTTGGCTACCGAGAGCTTAAATTTCTCGGCCATGTCGTCAGTGCCGCCGGCGTGAAGCCCGACCCTGACAAGATTGCTGCTGTTGCGGAATTTCCGATTCCACGTGACAAGAAAGCTGTTCGGCGATTTCTCGGCTTGTGCAGTTACTACCGGCGTTTTATCGATAACTTCGCTGATCTCGCTGAACCGCTGACTCAGCTCACCCGGGGAGACGCCCCTTTTGTTTGGACTCGCGAACAAGAAGCTGCTTTTGCCGAACTGCGTCTCCGTCTCCAATCGCCGCCCGTTCTAGCCCATTTCGATGAGCAAGGAGAGACAGAAATACACACCGACGCCAGTAACATTGGCCTTGGGGAGGTTCTCGTGCAACGTCAAGAGGGTGTTGAACGAGTCATCGCCTATGCCAGCCATACTTTATCCCGCGCCGAGACGAACTATTCAACTACTGAAAAGGAATGCCTCGCCATTATTTGGGCTGCTGCGAAATTTCGCCCCTACCTTTATGGTCGCCCATTTAAAGTGGTCACTGACCACCATTCTTTGTGTTGGCTGTGAAAAATAATTCTGATCCAAAAATAGTGGTCTTGCCTGCTTGCCGTACAGGTGATTAAGCTTGTCTGAAGATATATGGGATTACTAGTACCACTGACCACTTCACTTTGCATAGCTGCTGTCGATTCAGTGACTGAATGCAGCTCCTGTATTGCTTTTTTATGTGGTGACACAATCCTGGAATGGTAGCATGGCTTGTTTACAGAAAGATGATTTGTGCCAACTCAGAATAGTCTTAGCAAACATAAATGAGGTGCCCTGGACTGATCAGGTGCTCCCAGCACCAGCAACTACAAATAAACAGCTTTCAGATATGCAACACCATGTGTCCACAGAAACACACATTCAATAGTGTGTGCAGGGCTTGAAACATTCAATGCTGATCATATAAGATTTGATGCTTGGCTTCAAATTCATTTTAACAACTCTTAACTTTCTGTTTCTGCGACAGCATGTCATAGGCATTGGATTTTTAGGTTTAAAGGGACACTAAAGACACCCAAAGATGCTATGAAAAATCAAATAAACTACATTTGGTGACACTGTCGCCACATATCCGGCAGCAAAAAATCTAATAATTGCTGAGATATTGCAATAAGAAATTGATGTTTTTTTCTTGTTCCCGCTGGTCGAATTCAAACTGTTTCCTCTGACTACGTAGTCGGGGTAGAGTGACGCACACTATGACGTAAGTGGAGACTCCGTGATTGGTAGCGAGTCGGCGCGGTTTGTGGCGTCGCATTCCTCAGGGGCCAACATGGCAACAGCGTACTCGCAATCAACCATCTGCTCACAGTAAATGACTACCACAGCCGAAATAAATAAAACGATGAAGAGAGTAATTTACCGAGCGATGGGCACATAAAGGAAGAAAACAAAACATAGAGCGCTTGTAATGCACAATACTTTACATGTTTCTCAAGCCTTTGAGCTCCTTCTTGCACTACACATAAACAAACAGAGTCCTCGGTCATCGTAACGCTTCCCGAAATGTTTACATACAAATAAGATTTAGTTACCAGCAAAATAGTGTCCTCGCTGCTGCGCTTGCCAGTTTTGAAGCTTCATCGCACTTTTTTTCTTGAAGGTTTGTGCTACAGCTCAGTGTTCAGCGAAACTTGCGTCTACGGTAGCAGAGCATGACCGAAGAGCCGGCGCCCCTAAATTTGCCAGCGCTGTGAAATTCCACATGTTAAAATGGTTCCAGTGCACAATATAGTGCGCATAGGCATCCAGAGCATTAGTTGCAAGTCGTGAGAGCAGGCAGCATGCTCCGATGGTCAAGAAGTTAATTTTTAGACCGGCAGCAATGGCCTGTACACCTCGAAACATGTTCCATTATAAATGCGGCCATGACATAATCTGTAGAAATATTTCCCAGCTCCCTGAGGCGCGGCGTAGCCAAGTGGTTAGCGCCGAACGCTATGGAGTAAGCAGTGGTGAGTTCGAATCCCGCTGGTGGTGGCGTTTTTTTCTTTTCTTCTACAAATCAATTTTTTTTACATTTTTTAAATTTATTTTTGGTGCTTCGTTATTTTTAGTAACATTTTACCCGAGCCCCTTTTTTTCGCCGGGCGACCAGCGAAATAGACCGACACTCTCCTTTGTATGAGCGGCAAGTATGCCCCTTTGTTTACGATGCCTGCAAATAGCCCGTTGAAGGTCTTGTTGCCGCAGTATGTGGATCAAATGTGCTATGATTTAGTGAACAATTGAATGATAATGCGTTTTTCCTTCGGCACTTAGCATATGCATGCTTTTAGTAGTGTACGTAGCTGCAGTCGAGTGGTCAGGTCAGGGTTGACGGGAGCTCGCAGTCGAAGCGGCGGCGGTGGCGATATGTTGGCTCAGAAGTGTGAACGAAGGAGCGTGTCGTTAGCAGCGGATATCTCTCGCTTGCGCCTCCGAATGTTCAAATGTGAACGAGCCAGGCGCATCTGCTGCTCCAAGCTCAGGCACTGCAGGTCCAAACTTGAAACTATCCGAGCATGCACAAAGTGCCTGAGCCAGAACATAACCGAAACAAGTGGGCGCCTGTGGCGCCTCCAAGTATATTTTTGTATTTGCCTTGCAACGTTTACATATGATAAAAGCGTGTTATGTATCATATTCGAGACAAAACCGACTGCATTCAAACAGGCAACGTAATTCGCATTTGTCAGCCTCCGGGATCCCTAGTGCGGCACGGGATTTGTAGTTGCGAGTTTCGGCTGTGGCGGTGATACCTGTATTTCTGTTCTTCCTATTTACTACCTTATAACAGCTCTGCTTTCAGTAAGAGTGGATTTTTTGTAATCTGGAATTGGCATTCTATCGATGCAAGCTCACTTCAGTTTTCTTTTTAGTGTCCCTTTAAACTGAAAAAAAAAAAAATGTGAATTCAATTTTTAAAATGTGGTTTTAACTGAAAAATGCCAGTGTCCATGGCATGCATGCCATGGGGCTGCTCTCTTGTGGATTTAAAGTTACTTATTCATAGGAGAAAATCATAAAATTGTGGAAGCTAGAAACATGGTGAGACAGTGTATCATTGGACTAAGTACCACAGCTTGCATTTCTTGAGGTATTGTTTTCTCACTTTACAGTCTTCTTCAGACTGAGAGCCTTCATCTTATCACCAAACATTTGCTAGTGTTGGGCTGCTCGCTGTCATTACTCAGCTAGGACAGTTTCTTCACAGCAACGGCACTAGAAACCATGCATAAGCATCATAGAAAAAAGTTTCAAGTTTGGGCTACCGTGATGGTTAAAGGAGCACTGAAAAATGGTTCTCCGAGGGTCAGAAAAGCCAGTAAGACTGATATACTGAATCACCTTTCATCCTTCCATAAAGGTTTTTGATCCAGCATATGTAGCCCCACGGATATGGGCAATTAAAAATTGTCTTTTTGTTCTTTCTCTCATCTCGCACCCTGCGCTGAGCATGAAAAACAGATTACAGACAGGTACTGTGTTCCACACCGAAAGTGTTGCCAGTCAATGTGCCTCGATTGTTTACTTTCATTTTTTACTTTCTGCTTTCCTGTCATTGTGGCTTGACAACGGAGGAGAGGGTGGAAAGGGAGACTCACTGAGGTCTCAAGCACCCTGCCTTCTTCTTCGCTGCGGTGCTGGCAAATCGATATTACTCTGCTGATGATGTCATGGGCAGGGATTCGGGTGAAAGGCTGGTGCCTCAGCTCATTGAGAGATGTGATAGCATGATGGAGCTTGTAAAATTGTCTTGTAAATTACCAGCGTATGTTTGAGGTTTTGTATGTGGCATGAATGCTTGTAGGCATTTCACTGCATTTAATCGACAGAACTGCTTTTCAGGGTCCTTCTAAGTGACATTTCTGTCGCTGTCGTTATCCTGCTCGCCACGTGATGCCCGGCCCTCTTACTTAGCCTGGTGCAACAACTTGGTAATAACATAGCAACCCGCCTTCAAGCTTCATAGCCTGAGTCCTATCACTGATAGCCAGAGTCATTTTGGGACATTAAACTCTACAAACCTTAACCAAACCACTTTTTAGAAATTGCCTGTCACTTGGGTTTTGCTTAGTTTCACCAGTGACTTTTCGTTTTTTATTCTTTCTGTTTTGCCGATTACATATTCTTCTCCAAATCAAGCTACAAGTGCTTTGCCAGTAATGAAGGGGCATTTATGCATTGATTACTGGTAAATCATATGCTCTAGCTGGCAAAAAAAGGGTAACATACATTCAAACCTAATTTTGCTGACACAGCAATAAAACTTCATTTTGCCAAAATGAGAAAACTGTAGGTCTTTTGTCAAAAATCCTATTTACAAAGAAAACTGGAAATGTTTGCAACGAGCACCAAAGATATCTGCCAAATTTTAACAAAATAAAACCAATAAGTCCAACATTTAGTTATAGTGCATCGCTGTTGCATAACTTCCAGCATTAAGCTGAACAAAGAAAAAGAGTCCATGATTAATTAGGTAGTTACTCAGTGGTTGCACTTGGGTGGACATCATTGAGTAATTACTCACTTATTAAAAATTTACTCAGAGCAGTGTGAGCACGGCACTGCTGAAGAATGTGAATTTGGAGTTCAGGTAAAAGAATAGTGTGCTCTGAATGCTTCTACTTGCTCTGTGCGCTGTAAGGCACACTGGATTGCAATAGCGTGGAAGAAGCACTCAATGCAATAGTGCAAGCTGGCTTATTAAAAATCTGTCTTTGGCATTTTTCGATTCTTTGCTTTATTTTGACACTGTGCACATGAGTGATCGATATACACAGCAAATTTTGTCTTCACTGCTTTGTTTTACTTTTGTGTATTCTTTGTTGTCTTATTGTTTATTGATTTTGTGCCATGCCAGTGCCAGTGTATTTATTAAATTATATTTTCACTCTCTTTCTTTATAGGTTCCAAACATACTTATCTGGCTGCTGGCATTTTATTGGTTCTTCCACTCAACGCTGAACACATTTGCTGAGCTCTTGCGCTTTGCAGACAGAGAGTTTTACCGAGATTGGTGGTAAGCTTTCCCCTCAAAGCTCTGAATAGTTATTTTATGGACTGGACTACACAGTACCCAGTGCATGCCCATTAATATGACATGTGAATTAAATCTGAGTTGGCAAGCTCGTCGCATTGAAAATATAGTGCTACGGTGTTGGTGACCAGTATTAGCTGACAGGATGCAGGCTCAGTTGACAACGTGCGGTCACAGTTGACAGCACGTCCTGCAAGAACAAAGCTGGCCATCTTTGTCTTCTTTTTATTCGAGCATCCCCTTACATTCCCCTCTTCCTAAAAGAGGTACGTGCACATAAGCATGCACAAAAAAAAGTGTGGAGAGGCAGTTTTTTGGTTACTATGAAAAGTATGGCGTCACGTGTAACAGACAGGTGATCTCTGGACTGGGTAGCCAATAGCATCTCTGCTCTGGGCTGTCTGATAGCCCCTTGTACTTGGTGTCGCTGATGCGCCACAGTGTTTCATAGGGACTGAAATAACGGCAAATGAGCTTTTGTAGGAGAGTCAGTCGTCCATGGCAAAGGCTGTACCATTGCGAATCTTTATCTTGTCGCTGTGCGCCTAGTTCACGTGCCTGCTCAGCATCTTGGGCAAACTGCTCAGAATCTGAAAAAACTTGGCTAGTTATTTTGGATGGGAGCATTGTGACGAGCATCATCTGAACTTCCCTATCGTGGAAGAGGTGAAACGGAGGAAAAATGTCAGCTTTTCGACTGCCATATTGTGTGCCATTGTCACATACAGTAAAAGCTCGTTAATTCGAACTTCACGGAACCGGGAAAAAAGTTCGAATTATCGAATGGCCTCGAAAAAACTGACCAAAACCGTTTGTACTACGGTAAATGTACCGTATTTAGTTGCGTAACAAACTTGCTCACATAATGAACCCACCCAGCCCTGATTTGTGCCTACGAATCTGAAAAAAAAAAAATAATAATAAAGGCGTCAGTCGTTAGCGCGTCCCTCCGTTTCGCGCCTTCACCATGGTAGAAGAACAAATGGTAGCGTAACTCCCATAGAAGCCTGCGTGTCGACTCTGAGCGAGGCTTTAGTTTCCCAGTGCCCCCTGCGAACTGTGAGGCACAACAAACACGTGACGTTGCTTGTGACGTCACAGTAACGTACTTTTGGCGGGGAATTTGATTGTCTTTTTACTTATGAACGAAAAACAAGGCCAACAACGACGGAGGCAGAACGATGCTCGGATAAGGCAGAAAAATGGACACCGTAACTGTTCAGCCAACTTTACTTGACATGGATTTCTACTGTCAAGTTTAACGTTAACTGAAATGTTACGGCATCTTTAACCACCTTATCATAGCATCGTTCTGCCTCCGTCGTCGTTAGCCTAGTCTTTCGTCGCGCGTCATGTAAACGCATTCTGGGGCTTATTTCTTCGGGCACGTTTGTGAACAAGGGCCTTCAAGTGAATTCGGCAAGCACATGGATAGAACCACATGGCTTGAGGCATTTCACTAAGGGCATAAATGAGTGAAGCTGTGCTGCATAGAAAGCCAGGCTTTATTAATTCACGATTACTTACATAGACGCTTCACGACAATGCAAATCTTGGAGTGTAGGAAAGCGACCACCGCTCATTCGTCACGGTCTTCATGAAATCCTCATGATAACAAAATTTCCTGAGCGTAGGTCTCCAAGCGAGACGCGGTGAGATTATAAAAGGGTGAAAGATCTTGCTAACAAACAAAGTACATATCAGCGTCAAAGAACAACAAAAACAAACGAACGGAATAACTAACGCTAGCGCTAGAACGCCAACCTGTAAGAGCTTAGGTAAGCAATTCAAATTGGGATTGCTAGTATTTAGAAGTTAATGCGTCTGAGAAGTGAAAATATCTACGATATTTTCTACGCTCCAATAAATCTCGCCCTGTTCATGATTCCCATATTTTACTCGCGCTTCATTTGCCCCTGAAAGGAGTCAATGTGAGGTTACAAATTTACAACTTAAGCATTTAACATGCTCATGAGAAGGATCCCATTGACAATAGGAACATCACTGTAATAACAGCTAAAGCACGTTCAGCGAACGTTGGTGCGGTAATACGACGCAGTAAGCAAAACACGCAGCAAAGGGAGCGGAACGGAAGGCTCTGAGCAATGCGTCACGCGTCTTGGGGGCAATAAAATCTCACCTTCACCACTCAATTAAAACATGCAGCGATACGCCGCTTATGCAGACGTGTATCCGTAAAACAAGCCACCACTTTTGCGACGTGCCTGGGAGACCGAGCCGAGCCGCCGAGCTGTGACGCAGCATTGTCCCATCGTCCGGAAATGCGCACATGCAGCGGCAATCAGTTTCTCATCGAGCACAGACAGTCTTCGCCTTGCTGTAAAGCTCTACCACAACCAGCAGAATGAAATACTGACTGTTTGTTACAGATAACCCACTCTGTACGCAGCACGCAACGATGAACGTTGAACCGGGGCCGACGACGCACCCATTCCGCGGATGAAAAAAGTTTTGGTCTGAGCCATATCTGAGCTTTGGGCAACTACGCAGCGGATAATAAGTGGCCGAGAGAGGCCGTTAGAAACAAGTTAAAATATTATTAAAAATGTGACACGTTTTTTTCTTACGCAAGAAACAAAAACTGCATTCATTCCTGAGCGCGAATATTATGTTTACTTTCTAGTTCTTTGGGGTTCTGGCAGATCTTATTTTCTGTGCGCTAGTAATTTGCCTCACAGTTCGCAGGAGCCCTCATCATCGAGTTGATGCCTCTGACAGTAGGCAGCTGCACGCGTTTTCTTCCAAGTTGCGCGACCAGTTGTACATTGACCTTGCCTTCACCGTCCACAACGCATTTCTTGGCAGTGCGCCAAGATGCTGCGCGGAGATAACGGCGTGTTTATCTTTTGACTTTAGCTCGGGTAGGGAGGAGGAAAGCGGACTTGGCAAAGTGCCAGCGCTTGTCCGGTTGTGAGCCTCCTTTTCAGTATGTTCGCTTTACCATGCTATGAGCGACTTGGGCGGGCGGCGCCGTCTACTGCCACTCCAATCATCGGAATGAATGGTGCTAAAAGCCGGCGTCATGATCGCGGCTGACTCGCGAGCTTCCGTTGACGACTGATGGGTGGAAGGAAGGATGGCTATCGAAAAAAAAAATTAACCCATAGTGTCCGTCCAAAATCATAGCCTTTTATGGGCATTGGCTGGGACCGCGCCGACAGTACTTATCCCTGTTTCCAAATTAACAGGGTTGGAATTAACGAGTATTTAGTTGCGAGCTACGGAGGTTGCGCAGAAGAGAGAGCAGGCAGCCGCCGCCGCGCGGCCATGCACTGACCTTGCCGCGGCCGCGTCCCCTCCCTTCAATGCCGCCGGCCGCCACGCCGGTCATGGCGCCATTTAAGTTTTACCCACTATTCCATGGTTTTACCTGGCTCCTTATTCTGTCCCCGTTTTGGACGTGCCTACCGATCGCGGAGGTGTTTTTTTACTTTTTTTTTCCCGCGTGATGTGCGCCAAGCCACCCAGACGCGGCGGCGCGTAGTTCGAATTATCCGTAGCGGAACCGACTCTCGTTCGAATTAACGGGCTTTTTTATACACAGATCTCTATGGAGCTTGGCCGGACCAGGTAGTGTAGTTCGAATTATCCGAAAATTCGAATTATCGAGGTTTGAATTAACGAGCTTTCACTGTATGGTAGGATCACGCCAAAGTCTTGTGCTGGACATTGACATACATGTTGATCAGCATGTCCTCCACGATGTTGTTAAGCCTCTTAGCCAACCCATTTGTCTGTGGGCGGTAAGCAGTAGCTTTGTGATGGGTCGTACCACTCAGTTGAAAAATTGCGACCATCATTTGCAAAGTAAAGGCAGTCTCTCTATCAATAATAACATAAGTTGGGGCGCCGTACCAAAGTGCTAGCTGGTGCATAAAGATAAAGGGAACCTGAGACTGCACCACAAAGTCACGCATTGGCCTCGGTGCCGCGAATGAATTTTTTTCATACTGGTGCCCGTAGCAATATCGGTTCAATAGTTTTGTGTAGCCTTGGAGGCTAAGTTTGGCATAGGTAGCTATGTGCATTAGCTTTAGGGATCTATTTATATAAAAGTTAAATATGGGCTGCTGTACTGACTAATTTGCATTAAGCTTGTCAACAAGAATATCTTGAAAAAACGTTTTTTTTTTATGTAAATAAATTTTATGCATGTGAGAGAGAGTCGGCAAGGCAGCCCATGTCAAGCATAAAAGAAGTGTTTGCAGTCGAACCCGGATATATCGAACTCGAAGGGGATCGCGAAATAGTTCGATATATCGATAATTCGATATACAGAAATCGGCTTGTGACGGCACTTACGATGCGAAAAAACGATACCGTATTTGTCACGTAATCAACCCACTCGCATAATGAACCCACCCTCCACGTTTGCACCCAAGAATTTGAAAAAAAAAAAAAATACGTTAAGGCCAGTTCGCTCACATGCAAGCGATTGAGCGACCTCAGCGACGAGCGGCAGCGACAAAGCAAAAAATTGCAAACTTGATGGGACTGCGTCCCTCTCGCCACTCCAGTCACCGCCCGCGGCAGCTCAAAACAAGGTTTCTGTGTCGCGGCGGTAGAAATCGGCAGAAATCGCGAGCGTTTTTCGCTTGCATGTCGCTTGCATGTCGCTTGCATGTCGCGCGTCACTCTGTTTCGGTTGTCTCATCCACAGCTCATTTTTTGGCAGCGTGCCAAGATGCTGCGCAGCGATAACGTCAGGGCGCGTTTATCTTTTGATCGCTCCTGCGGTGGCGGGGAGCGAACTTGGCGGAGTGCCCGTGATGGCTTGATTGCACAAGCCTGGTTCGATTTATCACGCCGCGCTTGGGGCAGGCGTCATGATCGCAGCAGCTGACCACGCGCTTTCGTTGATTCATACATGCAATGAAAAACGACTCCCGCCAAAAAAGAAAAAAAAATTCTGTCGCTTCTTAACGTCCGCTGTCGTCATATCTTACGCTACGCCGCGTGTACAGCGCAGCGATAAGAAAAGATGACTCTCGCAAAAAAAAAAAAAATCAGAGAGAGCTGCCGCTTCTTAACGTCCGCAGGCGCCATAGCCACGTCAGCCGCCGCGCGCAGAGGGTTCGCAACACACGCTGGAGAAAGCGTCCAACGTCTGTCTGAAAACGGGCTGAGCTGGCTTGGCGCATGCGTAGCGCGTGCTGAAGGAGAGAGATAGCTCGGCAAAAGAATGTGCACACTCACGCACATGGCTTGCAAACGTCATGTGTTGGCACGCGGGAAACGATAACTGCAGATGCGAGCGCCTTTGGGGAATGGGCAGCGGCGCTGCCCAGACCAGCCGAAAGCCGAACTGTCCCCTCTCATTCCTTCCGCGCGTGGTTAGAAAATGTCACGCTGCAAACGGCCAAGGGTGATGCGATCGTCTTTGGGGAAGGCACACTTTCCAGTGCGTGGGGCGGAATTCGATATATCGAACGACCGGTGAAATTGAGTTCGATATATGACGCGGCCTTCCTATACTTTTACATGAGATTTTCAAGGGGATATTCCGCGAGTTTGATATAACCCAAATTCGATATATCCGGGTTCGATATAACCGGGTTTGACTGTATTGAGTTATCATATTTGGGGCAGGTGCTGGTCCGTGCACGCCCACGTCACTCCTCTTTCAAGTTCCTTCGCAAATGACAAGACTACTTTTTTCTCCCTCCAGGAATGCTGACACTGTGCAGTACTTTTGGCAAAATTGGAACATTCCAGTGCACAGGTGGTGTCTGCGCCACCTCTATAAACCTTTGGTTGCATCTGGCATGTCGAAAGGCAAGGCCTGTGTAATGGTCTTCCTCCTGTCAGCATTTTTTCACGAGGTATGTGGTGATTCCTTAATAAATGAAATATATGCAGGCTCATAGAGAGATGATGACAGTGAAGTTCTACTACTGCAGTAGGACTATCATATTTAGTTCCGCTATGTGCAGTGGTTTTAGTTCCTAATTTTTTGCATGTAGAAATGCATGTATTATGTATTACGATCTGTGCCTATAATAGTTTGTCACTTGCTGTCTACTTGGTTAGTTACAGGTCAAGTTTGTGTAGTTTACAGACTGCCTGAATGGATGACTGCTGACTATGAAGGATAAGTTTATCTACTCCACATGCAGTGAAAATCATCTGCAACTTTTGTACACCTATGCTAATGAATCTCTCAACAGTAGTACGAGGGAATGCTTAGGTGGGAATTATCGCCCAAGCTTAGGGAAAATAGGCTTTAGTGCTTTATCTTTTACTTCCCAGTTTATTTCCAGTGATCCTAAATAAAACGGTCTTAAATAACCTCTTGGGCAGTGATCACCTACTCAGTCATTAGGTTTCCTTCCACTACACCCGCCGTCTCCACAAGACCATGACACTGGAATCTTGGGGAAACCCCTCGAATGCAAGTTGACAGAGAGAGACCACCCAGAACAAGAAAGACATTTATTCAAATGAAGGCTGACTGATCACTCGTCGTCGTCTTCCTCGCTTCGTTGTCACTGTCTTCGTCCCACGGCGCGCTGTCCTCAGTACCATCCAGCGGGTTTGAAATGCAGCATTTACGGAATGACCGCACGATCATCTCCGCGGGTATATCTTCCCTCGCTGCTGAAACCCATTTGGCCACTTGACTGAGTAATGCGCGTTTAATGCGACCTGTCGGAGTGAGCTCGTGATCTTGTTCAGTCAGCCAATCAGTGTAGTACTTGCGCACTCTAGATTTAAAGGGCTTGTTGTTGGCAACATCGAGTGGCTGAAGCTGACTGGTCATGCCGCCAAGTATTATAGCCACATCTGTCCCACCTCGTGAGAGTGCAGCCTTTACGCCGTCCGTCAAGTGTCCGCTGTATGAGTCTAAGACCAGGAGGGAGTCCCGACACAACAATGCACCTGGTTGACGTTGCCACACGAGCCTAATCTATTCTTTGACCATTGCCACGGTCATCCATCCGTTTTCGTGTGCACAAACAATGACGTTTTTCAGAAACACTTCTTTCGCAAGAAGCGTCTTCCACTTGAAAATGATATACTGTGGCATCTTCCGTCCATCAGCAGTACAGCAAAGCATTACAGTTGAATGTTCCTTCTCGTAGCCTGCAGGTATGCACTTTTACTTCTTTTGACCCCTTCTCGGCCACTGTGTACGCCATGGGCATATCTAAGTAAACTGGGGTCTGGTTGGCATTTCTAATATGCCCAAGTCCATACCCTTTTTCAAGCCTCTTCTTTATCACATATCACTGAAAAGAAATTAATTTCTCTTCAAAATCTCCGGGCAGCTTTTGGCACACTGATGTTCGTCGCCGAAGACTGAAACCAAACCGCTTCATAAACCTTTGAAGCCAGCCTCTGCTTGCCTTAAACATAGTGTGCGGGATGCCTCGTGCTTTCGCGACCTCCCTTGCCTTCGCCTGAATAGCTTCTGTAGTAACAGGAAGTGGTCCGGCCCTCTGCGTCTTAACGAACTCAACGACTTCTTCCACCACATGGTGACGGCCTCTGCGGGGTCCGGAAAATGCCATTCGAGTTGCAGTGCAGTTGAACAACTGGTCCCATTGTTTTTGCCAGCGGCAGATATTTGTTTCGTCCACGCCGTACTCTAGCTGTGCTTTAAGGTTGGACGAGTTTTCTGTCGCAAGCACAACTTCCCGCCTGAAAGCAGCGGTATAATGACACCGCTTATTTGTTGGTGCTATCGCGTCTGGAAACGAAGTTCACAAATCGAAAGAACTGCACGGAGAGTCCACGGACACGCTAGCGATTGCTGTAGGCCTTACCCGCAGGCCAATGCTAGTCACATGGATTGGATGACTACTGAGGCTTCTCTTTTTTACCAGGTGGACCAGAAAGGTCCTAGCCAAGTCAATTCCCTACTGTGACGGAGTCTGTCCCGCCATGGCGCAACGCCACCAACACTGTTTATCTAGTCAGCCTTATCTAGTTCTCAAGGCGTATTTTGATTCCCTCCACAGCCACAGCCCTTTCATCCCGCTGTGTCGCATCACTGTCCACCGCAGAGTCTCCTTGCGGCTGTCCAGACGTGAATCCCAGCATCTGCGGCAAAGTTGACCCAGTAGGCTGACATGGCATGAGCACTTGGCAAGTCAACACAATATGTTCGATCGTCTGTCTCCCGCCCGCACACCGCACACAAGACATCCGCGTTGTCCTTGCCCTCGATCCGCGCGTGCTATTTCTTCGTGCACAGCACCCCACACGGGCCTCAAAAAGCAGGGCGCTCCCCAGGGAGTTGTCATAGAACCGCTCCTGAGTGATGGCGCTCCTGTGTGGGAGTACATACCAAGAGCCGGCTTGGCCGCTGCACCAGTTTGCCACCGCCTGGTCTCCGCCGTTGCCACGTGTTCCCGCCCCTTCGAAGTAGTCCAGCAGGTGTCTTCAGTGTTTGTCACGGTTGGCAGTGGCACCTCATACTTTGCACTCAGTTCACATACCCTCCTCTTCCAGCGTGTGCATACTCCCCAGTGCAAAAGGCAGCGTTGTACTCGATGAACCCAGCGGTCCTCCCCCAGAGTCCACGAACACATTTCAAAACTAATCTTGGCCACTGCCTCCCGGGCCTCGAAGGAGGACCACCCAACATTCCTCTGCACCCCCTCGCTGGGGGATGAACGGTGGGCTCCCAGTACCTATCTTCCCACCTCTCTCTGTCTTCGCTCCATAAATTCCTGGTTCAAGGACGTGGTACATAACACTTCATTTGCATATGTCAGATCTGGCAACATCACCGCCTTCCATATGGTGCGTAAGACCTCCGTTCTATTGAGTGACTACAATGCCTTGGCTCTGAGGACATTCTTGCTGCGCACTGCCTTCGCACGGAGGCTGCTCTCGTAGTCTACCAGGTAGGCACGCTGTGTCATGAGGTCTATCTCGAGGTACCTGTAGGTTGAAGCCCACGGGATTTCGTGCCCTTGTAGCAGTAGTCTCGGTTCCACAGCCGTCCTGACATGAGACCAGCACAGTACCGCACTCTTCCTCGTGCTGAATTGCAGACCCAACTGCTCCGCATGCACGGTGCAGATATCTAGCAACTTTTGCAGGCCTGCCTCTGAGCCTGCCACAAGCACAATGTCGTCTGCGTACAGCAGGCTCGGTAGGACCTATTGCACTACCCGGCCACTGTCCATGCATGACAAGTCAAACCCCTCACCACACCTTTCCAGCTCCCCCTCAAGATCGCTCAGCAGCAGCATGAACAACAGCGGGGAGAGAGGGCATCCCTGTCGTAGACCCCGCTGCACCTCGACCGGACGAGACTGGAGGCCTTGCCACTGCACAACTACCTTGGTGTCTGTATAGAGGGCACGTAGCCGGGCGATGACCTCTTCAGGAAGACCCCTGAGGCGTGGCATCCTCCACAGGACATCATGTTTCACGCAGTCGTATGCCTTCTCCACATCCAGGAAGGCAGCCCAGAGCTCCCTACCCTGTCCCATCACGAGTTCGATACACTGTCAGAATGAATAAATTGTCCTCCAATCTCCGGCCCTGACGAAAACCCTGCTGCAGCTCGCCCAGCACTTTCTCTCGCTCTGCCCATGCCTGGATTCGTGTGTGTAGAACTTGAGAGAACACCCGGTATATAATCGGGTTCACCGTGATCGGTCTGTACGCCGCAGGGCTGCTGTGATTGCCGGAGCCTTTGAACAGGAACAGCATTCTGCCCAATCTCAGTTCATCAGGAATTTCCCCCCCGACTCCAAGTAGTAGCTTAAAACTGCTCGCAGTTCCTGTCTCTGTGTAGGACCCATCATCTTCAGGAGCGATGCATGGACATCTTCTATGCCCGGTGCTGTATCGCCCGAAAGTTGCCAGATTCTCCCCGACTTGTCCCAACCACTTTTGCAGATCTGGTTGTGGCCCTGTCATTGGCAGCCCTGGCTCTTGTTCATCAGGCTGTGCGCTGCCCTTTCTGAATGACATTCTGACTCGCTCGGTCATCAGCTCTAGGCTCTCCTCTGACGAGAGCAACTGTAACGACTAGGGGTCCTGTAACTACCGTTTTGATGCTGCATGACCGTACAACCTCTTCATGTGTTGCCAGAACGTAAGTGGTGCTTTCCGCCCACTTTTCCTAAGCTCATCCAAAAACTTTCTATCCGAAGTCCTAATCTTCTGCTGTACAAGGCTGGCTGCCTTCTCCTTCTTTTCCTTATACACCTGCCACAGGCACAGAATGACTCCCTCCGGCTGTTTAGTTAGCAGCGCTAGTCGATGCTGCCGGCATGCCTCCTTCCTTTCCATGATCACCCTTCGGACCTCAGCATCCCACCAACGCTTGGGATTGTGCCTGCCACGCTTACTTCTGTGCCTTCATTTATTGTGAAGCATAGTCTGTACCCATAGTCTGTAACCAAGGCCTCATATCCTTCCGCTGGTGATAATTCTAAGCCCTCTGCTAGGTGTTCTATGCCATGGTCAGACAGGAAAAGACGCCTGTTATCTGGTGCCCGCTGAGTACAGGTACAGCACAGCGGTGGCGTAGCGGTAGAACATCCGCCTCGCATGCAAGAGGACCGGGGTTCAAATCCCGGTGCCGCGCAATTCTCCACCGGATGACAAAAAAAAAAAAAAAAAAAAAAAAAATCCGCGTGTCGATGGAATTGCATATACAGGTTTGGGGTGCGACCTGATGCCGGTGAACACCTCCGGCAACGCACTCCCTCACCAGAACAGGAGTTGGCCACCCTGGTGTAGTAATTGGCCACAACCTCCTATGATAAGCTCCATAAAACCCCGGCCCTCAGTCACCAGCGGCTGCGGAACAACTGACCACGGCGGCGGTCAGACCTGTGACGCAGCAGGGGGTGCTAAGAAAGCCTGGCTCCGCTGGACAGGCCGCCATTGGAAACTGACCCTGGCAACGTTTAATGCTAGAACCCTTGCTAGTGAAGCTAGTTTAGCAGTGCTGTTAGAGGAACTAGAGGGCATGAAATGGGATGTCATAGGGCTTAGTGAGGTTAGGAGGCCGAATGAGGCATATACTGTATTGAAGGATGGGCATGTACTGTGTTATCGAGGTTTACCAGAGAGGCGACAACTAGGGGTAGGTTTTCTTGTCAATAAGTATATAGCGGGTAATATAGATGAATTCTATAGCATTAATGAGAGGGTTGCAGGCATCGTAATTAGGCTTAATAAGCGGTATAAACTGAAGGTTGTAGAGGCCTATGCACCTACATGTAGTTATGATGACCAGGCAGTTGAAAGCTTCTATGAAGATGTAGAATCGGCAATGCGAAAAGTAAAGACGCAGTATACTGTACTAATGGGCGACTTCAATGCCAAGGTAGGGAAAAAACAGGCAGGAGACAAGGCAGTAGGTGACTATGGCATTGGTCCTAGGAATAGCAGGGGGGAGTTACTAGTTGAGTTTGCAGAGCGCAATAACTTACGAATCATGAATACCTTCTTCAGCAAACGGAAGAACCGGAAATGGACATGGAAAAGTCCTAACGGAGAGACTAAAAATGAAATCGACTTCATAATGTGTTCAACCCCCGCCATTGTGCAGGATGTAGAGGTAATCGGGAAAGTTCGATGTAGTGACCATAGGATGGTGAGGTCCCGAATTAGCCTAAATCTGAAGAAGGAACGCAATAGATTAGTAAGAAAGAAACCCATCAACGAATTAGCGGTGAGGGGGAGGGCAGAAGAGTTCAGAATCTCGCTACAGAATAGGTTTTCAGCTCTAACTGAGGATGGCGACTTTACCCTAGAGGCAATGAACAATAATTTCAGAGATATCATTACTGAGTGCGCAGTAGAAGTAGGCGGTAGGATAGTTAAAGAGGATACCGGTAAGCTGTCTAAGGAGACGAAAGATTTGATTAAGAAACGGCAGAGTATGAAAGCTTCCAATCCAACAGACCAGATCGAATTGGCCGAGATATCAAAGCTAATCAATAAGCGCAAGGTGGCCGATATAAGGAAGTATAACATGGAGAAAATTGAGCATGCTGTAAAGAACGGGGGAAGCCTTAAAGCGGTAAAGAAGAAATTGGGCATAGGCAAAAACCAGATGTATGCGATAAGGGACAAGGCGGGCAACGTCATCACTAATATGGACAAGATAGTCAAAGTAGCCGAGGAGTTCTATACAGATCTCTACAGTAGCCAAAGTAGTCAGGACCGTAGTGAGATTGGCGGTAGGGAAAAACAGTCAGACGTTCCACCAGTGACGAAGGACGAGGTCAAGAAAGCACTAGAAACTATGAAAAGGGGGAAATCAGCTGGAGAGGATCAGATACCTACAGATTTGCTGAAGGACGGGGGGGATATCGTGCTAGAAAAACTGGCCACCCTGTATACGCAGTGCCTGGTGTCATCGACGGTACCGGAAGCATGGAAGAATGCAAACATTATCCTCATTCACAAGAAAGGGGACTCTAAGGACCTTAAAAATTACAGACCAATCAGCTTACTGTCTGTTACGTATAAGGTATTTACTAAGGTAATCGCCAATAGAATCAGGACAACCTTAGACTGCAATCAAGCAAAGGATCAAGCAGGGTTTCGGAAACGGTACTCTACTATCGATCATATCCATACCATCAATCAGGTGATAGAAAAATGCTCGGAATATAACCAGCCCTTATACATAGCATTCATTGATTACGAAAAAGCATTTGACTCAGTTGAAACCTCGGCGGTGATGCAGGCATTGCGAAATCAGGGGGTAGACGAGCCGTACGTGAAAGTGCTGGAAGATATATATAGTGGCTGCACAGCAACCATAGTTCTACATAAAGAAAGCAATAAAATTCCCATAAAGAAAGGTGTTAGGCAAGGAGACACAATCTCCCCAGTACTATTCACAGCTTGTTTAGAGGAAGTATTTAGAGACTTGGAATGGGAGCAGTTAGGGATAAGGGTAGATGGAGAATACCTCAGTAATCTGCGATTTGCTGATGACATTGCCTTGCTAAGCAACTCGGGGGATGAATTGCAAATAATGATTGATGACCTAGACAGAAAAAGTAGAATGGTAGGCTTGAAAATCAATATGCAGAAGACTAAGGTAATGTTCAACAGCCTCGGGAAGGAACAGCAGTTTACATTAGGTAGCGAAATACTGGAAATAGTAGGCGAATATGTCTACTTAGGACAGGTAGTAACCGCAGATCCAGACCATGAAAAGGAAATATCAAGAAGAATAAGATTGGGATGGAGCGCATTTGGCAAGCACTCGCAGATTATGACTAGCAGCTTACCGGTATCGCTCAAGAGGAAAGTGTACAACAGTTGCATCTTGCCTGTACTCACCTATGGGGCTGAAACGTGGAGGCTAACCAAGAGAGATCTACTTAAGTTGAGGACAACTCAGAGGGCTATGGAACGAAAAATGGTAGGGGTAACATTAAGAGATAGAAAGCGTGCAGAGTGGGTCAGAGAAATAACTCAAGTTAATGACATTCTAGTGGAAATTAAGAAGAAGAAATGGACATGGGCAGGACATGTAGTGCGAAGAGAGGATAACCGATGGTCGCTGAGGGTAACAAACTGGATTCCAAGGGAAGGAAAGCGTAGCAGGGGGAGGCAGAAAGTTAGGTGGGCGGATGAGATTAAGAAGTTCGCAGGGGTCAAGTGGATGCAGCTAGCACAGAACCGGGTTAAGTGGAGAAATATGGGAGAGGCCTTCGCCCTGCAGTGGGTATAATCAGGCTGATGATGATGATGAGTACAGGTATTGCCACCAAAGTCCAGTCGTATTCTGTTGTGGTCGCTCCCAAAGCTATTCTTCCCTTCTTCGTCCACAACCATGCTAGACAAGAGTCCATACAACGTCGGTGACATCAGTGCAAAGTCGATGGAAGACCTTTTGTCTCTTGAAGCCTAGGTAATCTGGCTATCACACTTCGGCTGCAGATCTCCTATGACTAAATCAAATTGGTCTGCAGCACGTAGTAATTCTCAACCGTTCGAGTCTGTATTTCCATCTAGCTCCTCCAGGTGCCCATTGAAGTCTCCTAAGACCAGTATCTCATGGTCCTGTCAGAAGGCCCCATTGTCTTGTCTTAGACAGTCCCACAAAATTTTATTTTTCTCATTGGCCGCATTTCCACACCACATATAAACAACTGCCACCGCTGACCTATATCCTGATAGCGTTCCAGTGATCCACAAGTGTTCCTGGCATTCTGGCTTCGCCCTCGCTCAGCCACGGTCTGGGCGCAGGACAACACCAACACCTCCCCCTTTCCTTTCTCCGGTCACCATGTTGCATCGCTCTCAGCCCATTTGAGGATGCCCTGGTGGTTCTTCTTTATCTCGGAGATGCGTCTCTACAACACAAAATAACTCTAAACTCTCCACTCCCATGGCCTGGTGGAGCTCTTTCCACTTTCGTAAGGCCCTGCCTCCTTTCAGGTTCAGAAAGGCAATGCTAAGTTTCCTTTCTTCTTGCCTTCTCCTCCTCCTCCTCCCTATTGGCATTGGATATGCTCCGCCCATAGTCTGGAGCATAACCCGTCTTAGCGTTTCGATGAGAGGGTCGGCTTGCAGAGAGACCCATCTGTGCCTGCTGTGGGGCAACCTTACGGATTCTATCCCTAAAAAAACAGTCTGCAACTCAACCGCTGCCCAAGCACCTTAGCCGCTTGCTCGTCTTGCATGCCGCCCAGCCTATGGGCCCTCACTGCTAGGTTCGAGGCTATAAATTCTATCCTTTGCCCCAGCTCTTTGCAGGCAAGCCTCGTGTCTGCATTCCACTTGGAGCATTTCCCACGAATGACATCGTCTGCGATCGCCCCTTCTGGAATGCCATAAACGAGGAAATGGTGTCTACTTGCTCTTTCCTTCCATTTCACGAGCGCCGCGCGCAGGTCCTGCACCGATATACTGGGTCAACGTTTCCACGTACTATGTAATTCTGGTCTGCGTGCACCACTACGATGACCTCTTTTTGTGTCCACATCTCCGCATCACCATTCACAGCTGCTATCACGTCCTGTAACATATTTCCTGCTTTCGTTTTGAAATGTACCGCTCTGTTCCAGTTGGTCACCCTTAGCACCTGTTGTTTTAGTCTGCCCGCATTTTGATCTCCATACACGAAGGTGGAATATCATTTCTTTGCTTTCTCCTTCAAGGCGGTGTCGTGGTGTCCTACCTGTGTACTTTGTGCCATATTGGTGGGTGGTGACTTCGCCATCCCGTCCACCCCTCCCCACTCCTCTGCCTGCGTTGAGTCGTTCGACTCGTTCGAAGTGTTGCTTGTAGGTGGTCCGCTCGCCAGCCATTTCATTTTCTGCTTCTTCCTGTTCTCCACTGTCCGAAATGCTGTCCAGTCGTCCAGTTGGGGTTGTTCGGTTCGCCTCCAGTATCCGCGGTGCCCTCCACATTCTCCTGAACGATACATGCCTCCGGAGGGGGCGTAATGGCAGACTGCACACCGTCAGCTGTAGCTCTTGCTCTGCAGCTCTGTAGGTGTTGCTCATCTTTCCCCTGCTCACCATGCCCACTCTCGCAAGGCGCTTGTTTCTGCGCCATGCGCCATACCGCAATGACGATAGCGATTGTGCAGCCACATCCTTGAATCTAAGCCGACATCTCAGTTACGTATTTGGAATTTCAGTAAAAACTATCGGCTTAGATTTGAATAAATACGGTATTAGCTGCCTTGCAAAGCGATTTGAAAGTGTTGTAAATAACAGATTAACATTCATTCTTGAATCCTGGCCAACTCTGGAATATACCGGTACATCAGTTCAGCTTCAAAAAATCATGCTTGGCAGCTGTTCACCTAGTTCTCTTTGAAGATATTGTTCGAGAGGCATTCATACAGAAACAACACTGTCTTGTGGTCTCGAGTCTGAAGAAGGCATATATGACACCGCCTGGAGGTTTGGCATCCTGCGTGACCTAGAAGACCTAAGCATCTGGGGCAGCATGCTAAAATGCTTGAACGACTTCCTATTCGACCACTCGTATCAGGTGCGCTTAGGCACAGCCATTTCAATGAACATTGCCCGAGAAAATAGTGTACCTTAGGGGTTGCTTATTGAGCACCTCTCCTTTTGATGTAATTTCAGTCAGAATAATTCCAAACTCTGTTATCTATTCAGTTTATTTAGATGGCCACAAATTGCATGCACATCCTCCAGCATATCAACATGTGAGAGGCAAATACAAATTAAATAAACTGGCTACTTTGGCAGACAAAAATGGCTCCAGCATATCAACATGTGAGAGGCAAATACAAATCAAATAAACTGGCTACTTTGGCAGACAAAAATGGCTGCATATGTTCTCAACACGAAATATATTGGCTGTCCTGTTCTGACTAAAAAGAGGGTTACAGGACAACCCCACTCTTCATCTGACTGAATTTCTAGCAGAACACATTTTTAGGCATTACTTTTGATAAACTGGTACTTCTGTCTCTTGTAAATAACCTGACAGAGAAAGCTTCGCAAACTTCAATTGTCCTTGAAGTGCTTTTACGAAGGAAAAGGCTGGGGATCCGATTGGTCTTACCTGTTGCATATTTATGGCACTCTAGTCTTTGTCTTGACTTCCACTGGAGGATAGAAGAGCCGCTCTCTTACATGTGCATATGACCTAAAAATTTGCATACTGTCAAAACGTCTCTGCTGCCTCATTGTTGCAAACTGCCTTCCAGAACACTCTTTCGTAGTAGACCTTGGAAGGTAAATGTCAAGTGTTGGGAATACTACCGACTCTCTATCCGGTATTGCCCGTAGACGCTATTGCTACCATGGTGCAGGCTTTCCTCTGTGTCTGACTTCTAATTGGCACAGTTTCATAAAAACCAAATGTCATATGAGTACAGGTTGCAAGAATACTTCACATTAAAAGAAAAATATCCAAACTGCGCCGACTTTTATACAGCTGGCTCGAAAACAAATTCATATCAGACGTGCTGTACATTACAAATGGCAGTATGTCGTACGATTTCTGCAGTGTACATCAGTGTAGAGAAACTAATGAAGGCACTGATTTATCGATTATGCTGAAGTTGCTTCGCTATAGAAATGCTTATGAGGCCTTACTGTGACACATAATACACAATACAGTGAAGTTCACCACATAAAGTAGAACTCTGTTGGTCCAGAGTTTCTTTGGTATCGACGGTAACAAGAGCTGATGCATATGCTGGACAGGCTCACACTGGTATTGCAAAGAAAGTCCACATACTCCATGGAGATGATGTGAATTCAGTGCACAGCAAATTGAGAAATAAATGGCAAACTGTGTGGAATAAGGAAATGAATAATGAACTACATCTCGTGAAGTCCATCTTGGCTGTATGGAAATCATGCAGGTGCCAGGAACGTTTTATCGAAGTGATGTTATGCCCTCTCTGCCCCCTACACGTGTGCAGACACATTACACAGAACTTCTTATCAATAGGGTAAACCCTTATGTGAGAAATGTGGGTATGAGCCCATACTGAACTGCATTTTTTTCTCTTGCACAAACATCAAACAACTCGGGAAGAAATAGTTTACTCTTCTGTGCAATGAACACGCACCCCTTCATTCCAGTGATGTCCCTAAGAAAAAATGCACTTTTTTTTTGTACCTTCTTAGTTTTCTGAAACAAACGAAATGCTTTAAACAAACTGTTGATTTCTTTAAGTGAAATCTACTTAACATAGCACACAATTTTTATACCATGTATCCGTTGCATGACAGCCTTAGCTACTTATGCACCATGAAACCTGGAAATACAGCCGAACCTTATTATAACGAACATGGACGTAGTGTATTATTGGATGAAATGAAGTAAAAGAGAAGTTTGTTTGTGGGAGTTCTATCCATATAACGAAACAAATTGTTCGAAATTTATGTTCGATCGGTCATAACGAAGCAGTTGCTTACATGTGAATGGAAAAAAAGCATAAAAGACCCATAAAAAAGATCTGCAATAGTTCAATCGTTTGAATCGCCACTGTAAAAATATGTTTAAATCACCTGCGCATTTGCGTGCTGCGCCTTCAAGGGGCAGTAACAAAAACTAGCATCAGTGGCTGACAAACATTTAACAGGCATGTGATCGAACCATCGCTTCATTACAGTGTACTAGTACACTGCACAGCTTGCTCGTGCCGCACGCCCTATTGCCACTTCAACTAACCATGTAAAATGGTAACTCAGAAGTGCAAAGCGCGTTTGCTTGAGAAAAAAGACATTTAGGACGGTCGAGAGAGGGTATAGGAAAAGGGCATTGCCCCAGACTTCAGTGTTGTACCTAGCACTGTGCCGACAACCTTGAATCAGAGGCAGAATATTGAAAACGTCCAAGCTAGAGGCGCCGTAAAGAATGATCGAAATCAAGTCTTGTCACCGCTTCAACTGCTGCTTCCAGTGTTGTTTATGAACTTTGTTACTGCGGACGACACCTCAGTTGTGGCACCGTGGCACTGCCAATCAGTTTATTCCTGGAGACGATTATGCAAGTAATGTGGATGACAGCGAACTGGAATGGCATGGCCAAGGTTGCGCCGCTTTTCAAAATAAACCTGTTCGTGCGCGGGGGCAACATCCCTACCAGCATGGAACGAAGGGCAAGATTTCATGTTTATAGCAGGCCTTTAATGAAAAAGTTGTGCATTTTCACACCCTTATGTTGTCTCTATTCGAACGCCTTTTTCTTGGGTTTATTAGCAGACTTCTTGTTCGCATACTTTTAAGATGAATATTAGATATATCGAACAAATTTTCACGCCAAATGCGACTTCGTTATGACGAGGTTCAACTGTTTAACCAGCCCATCTGACACGGTATAGCAATGCGTGTTATTGCGGCTTCATTGCTTGGGATGTACAAAAAAGTTGTGTGGTGTGCCTGCTCATGGAGTGGATAGCTGCTGTACTGCAGGAGGAACAATGATATGAGGGAGACAATGGCTACTCTGCTGTGCACCTTCCAAGCACTCGTACCAGCAGCACAATCTGCTGAGCTAGTTGGTTGCAATTCATATTGTATCAGTAGTGTGAACGCAGTCTGGAAGAAAGGCAGATAGGACAGAGCGCTGATCTTTCAACTGCCGGAAAGTTGAAAGTTCAGCGCTCTATCCTGTCTGCATTTCTTGCTGATCGCGTTCGCGCTGCTGATACATATGACTCATAGCAAGATGGAAAAAAAATTGCAGCTGCTGTGGGACAATATGAGAATGATATGAGACAACGGGGGGGGGAAAAAAAAAAAACTAGACCAATGCTATTTTTAAGCAAGATGATGTGAGCTGGTTTGATGCTCTATTAACACTGATCCTCTCTCTGGAAGGTTAATTTATTCATCACCTGGCATGCTCGCGTATCTTTCTTAGCAGTGCTTCTGTTAAGATGGAACTTCTGAAAAGGCAGGCAAATTTTCTGGTCTACCTATTCGTCTTAAAGGGAGTCTACTGTATTAGGATTGAAAGACCTGGCTTTTGAGATATCCCACTTAAGTGTAACTGATGCAGAAACTGTTGCAAGCAATAAGAATAGCAATGCAACCACTGCAGAGTAAAAAAAATATGTTTATTAATGCTTTTTTTTGTTTCAGTATCTTGTCAGTGTCCCCCTGAAGATGTTCCGAGTGTGGGCTTTTTTTGGTATGCTTGCTCAGGTGAGTCAATGAAATTTAATTGACCTCTGTAGTAGGTGACTGGGCAAAACGTTACCCACTTGACTCCTAGCTCCAGTGTTATATTCAGTGATAAATGCAGGCTTTCAAGGTGAGTATTAGTTATTGTGTGATGTTTGTGTTGCATTCTTTCAAACTGTGCATGCACAAATACATGCACGTATGAGTTGTTCTTAAAAACTGGATGATTGGATTTTGGGTTGGAGTATGCAAGCGTGCAGTAAAAAAAAATGTGTGTTCACGTAGCGCGTTCACGTAGGCCTTCAGTTTTTTTTTTTTTTTCGTGAGTTCCACCTCGCATTGTTTGCTATTGTCATTAACCATGAAAACGGACACTGAATGCTATTGCGATTATTGCTTCTCTAAGCATGACTGGCCGAGATATTCTAACTGGAGGGCTATAGTGGTGGCAGATTAGCACAATCTGCTTCTGCGGGGCACCACTGCGCTTGCGGTGACTACTCTGAGCGAGTTACATGCTTCTGCGGCGGCGCGCACGCCTACCACGTCTGGACCAGTCAGCGTGCCCGCACTGGTGGCTGGGCCCGCCGTATCAGATCGCGCTGATGCGTGCGCATGGGCGGCGCGTGGAAGCTGATCATAATAGCGGATCGTGCTTTGCGATAACTCCCTATTACTTATAAACGAAACATGGGAGTGGCAAAGTTTGTGATTTGTAAAGCTGATTTCTTGTAGAAAAGTGATTTTTTTTTCAAGTTCACTGATTTTTCGGACTGTTCGATTATTCAGACCATTTCCCGGGTCCCGCCGAGTCCGAAAAAACGCTACTGCTGTGGTGGCACTCATCATTGGGAAAGGTGATAGGCGTTGCATTGAAGCAAGCCAAGTGGTATATGCCTGTAGATAAGGCAGCCCCATCTCAATCTCAGATGATGCCTGTAGATGGCACTAAAGTGCATGCAATCAACGGAGCACACTATTTCATCCCAAGTGGAATTAGTGACTGAAATGAAGCATTTTTTTTTTGTTCATGATGGAGCGCACAAGTGCCCCCCCCCCCTCAACATGCACAAACCAGTAGTGGCAATTTTAGTTACATAGCACATGAAAAATGTTAAATGGAAACTCAGCTTTATGGGCTACAGGGGGCGCCACTGAAAAAAAAATATGCCTGCCCGAGAGATGGTCCTGTAGGCTCACCAGCCTTGTGTTGTGCTGGGTTGCGCTGCACTTCCTGATGCTGCATTAAAATATTCACGCGAGTGCGCAGTGGTGCGAAGATCTGCACGGCCTCTTCTGTCAACTCAAGAAGGAAACCATGAAGAAATTCCAAAGCAAGACAGCTACACCACTTATACTCGTGGTTCTGTTTTCCTGTGTTGCTTTAAACAGTAAATGTAACTGAGGTTGGCATTGGAAAGCCCATGGCCAAGGCTATGACATTTTTCAGGGATTATTCTTGCTGAAGAAAGTTACACTTATTGTGAAGCACCCTTGAAGGCAACATTTTTTGAGTGATGACCACTTGACAGTACAGCTATTTTTTGAGAAGTTAAGAGCACCTGTTTCCTGTGCGATTCAATGGAAACGATGGTTGCCGTAGCTACTGCTTCCTTCTAGAGTTGAAGCTACCATGCTTATCAAGTGACCATTGCAAAAAAATATTTAGGGGCCTGTTCATAGGGATTTAAGCCAGCCAAAATCGAGATACCTGCTGGTGGTGCTTCAAATGATATCGGAGCGGTTTCTTTGTCATCCTTGTTTTATCGTGATGCCTTGTACGGTGGATAACTGACTTGCCCACGATGAGATTTTAATTGCTTTCTTATCCAACTCTTTCCTGAGCATAGAATCTAGCGACAATGTGCAGGTTTACCCTGCCTTTGAGCGCACAGTTCAAATACTGCGGTGCATGGAACATTGATAATTCAACTGCTTTCATTTCTTCTGCGCCTAATGTGTGCTTCACACGTACACATGGAAATTATATTATTGGTTGCTGGGGTTGTGAGCAAAACGCAGCTCCCAATGGAATTATGCTCTATAAGCTTTGCTCGAATGAACTAAATGCACAGAAGTGGTGCCGGAGATGCCACACCAAGCCTTTTGCTGGTATCATCTCAAGGGTGGTAGCAGAAGCGGCCATGTGGCTGCAACATCATGCGTGAAAGTTGCGAATCAGCGTGCTTCATTTACTTTTGACAGTGCCTGTACATGCAGGAGCATCTGTGCTAGTCAGACAAGGCGAGAAATTTGATTTTCAACAAACTTTGCACTGACATTTTGCACAGACCTTTCGGTCAGTAGTGCAGACGGGCCAAAGTTTGCTGTACAGGGTACCAGTGAGGTGCAACATGGAAACATTGTTTTGGCAAATGCTGCCGAAAACTGAGCATGCCAGCTTCTAAACTATTACACTATGTAATGAAGTGTGCAACTGTGTTGTCATGACTTGCAGAAGAATTGTTAACAAAATATTGCTACCATTTAACACTGTAATATCAAATCTACATAGTTTTGCTAACTGGTTTAACCATAGTTCCACTAAAATTAGATGCTTGTTCACTAGGGGTGTGCGAATATTGAAATTTCTGAACATGAATCGAATATCGAATATCAGTGAAAGCAAGCTTAAAATTGAAAAATGGTAAATATTCTTTGTCTTGTTTTATTCATAATTCGCATGGTATTAGAAATAAAGTTGAACTAAAACTGCGCAGAATCTAGAATAAAATCTAGAATAAATTTTACTCATTCCGTATGCTGGTCTTTTTTTGCACAGGAAGGACCTGCATGAAACTAGGTGAAGCTGTTATATCACTACTGAATACAATAAACTCTCCTTTTTATTCGGCTTTCAAGCAGCCAGACAGTATTTGATCTAATCGAAACCTCGAACGATAGATTGGACCTGAACAGTCATAAGCCATATGAGTCACAGTAAATTTATTTGATGAATACCTGCACGATGGTGTTCTGCATATGAGATAAAACCAAAGTGAGACTTACTGCACAGAGCACTCGGCTTTTGTGCATCACATGCCACCATGTAAAGGTGGTTTTTTTGAGTGCTTGGCAGCAAACTGCACATATATTTTATTCTTGAAGGCATTTGGTTCAGTTGAAACGATATCGGTAATCGGGGCAGAGAAGAGCCACGTGTAAAGGTGTTAGAAAAATGCCACACCGCTGTCCATCTTCTGGCGCCACCAAGTGGCCGAATGTCTTGGCACGTGGCTGATCGTCGTCCTCGTTTCTCTCGAGCTTCACTTCATTAAAAGGGCCAGCTCGGTTGCTCTGCTGCTTGCTACGCATGTTTTAACGAATGATGGACACCGTATTCTCTGGTCTGAAGTGGCAGTAATGCCCCGTATACCTCGACGACGTTGTGATTTTCTCGGAGACGTTCGACGAGCACCTGAAACATTTCCGCGCTGTTTTAGAGGCCATCCGATCTGTCAGTCTCTCTCTAAAACCTGAAAAATGTCACTTTTGCTTTTAATAAGCGGAAATTTCTCGACCACATTGTCGACACTCGAGGTGTTAGTCCAGACCCAGAAAAGACGGCCGCTGTTGCTTCATTCCCCAAACCAGTGGATAAACCACGGCCGGTCTCTAGGAAGAGAGCGCTTCTCTTCTCTTACGGCCTCTCCAGTGGGGTCTGTTTCCACCGCCGCGCCTCGGTGGGGTCGCCACCGCCCCACTGCTGTTCCTCCGCTACAGCCGTTCACACGCAAGGGAAACGCGCGCTCGCTTTTAGTTTCGCCCGCGTCTGTTGCAACCGGCAGGTCCTGACATTTCGCCCCTTATGGTTTATGCAAAGTCCGTAATCAACATCGAACATTTATCGTGTACGAGGAATAAAATACAGTCAGCAATCCGCTCACGCGCGCTCCTTCGACAGTGCGGCCGCGCACGCGCACGGTCGAATGAAGCTTCGGGTACACTTCAACATTTTTTACCTCTAAGTTTCGTACAAAAATATATTTACCAGGCTGTGCAATGTGCCTTTGAATATTTTAATCAGGTGTAGCGCGACCTGACGTGAGTGCATGGTGAACTGTTGGGTGGAGATTCTGTCAACCGCTACCGTTTTCGTTTAGATCAGAAGAGGCACCGGCAAAAATTCATGGCGTGTCTCAGATTCAGAGTAAGGAGCAAAAATTTACTCATATAGTAAAAATTTCACTTTGGAGTGGGCTGTTCTAGCTTCGTTCAAATCAGTCTGTTGAAAGACCGAAGACGTTTATGTAGTCTTGTGACTACTTTTAATCAAGAAAATGGGCATAAACAGTTAAGCAGAATCGAAAAGAGCAGCAAACAATAAAAAAATTGTCCTTCAAAGTTACACATTGCACTATATGTTCATCAATTCATCAAAATGCGACCTGCATCTAGAAAAATTCAGTCTCAAAATCTTCCTGCGCGGCTTGTGCACATGAGTTGGCCTCTCAGTTTTCTTTGTCACTTTCCTGGTATAATTAATTGAGAAGAAGAATTCTGAGAAATGTTTCAAATATCAAAGAAGCGGACCTAATAACATAGCTGTTGTCAATTCCTTTCGGGCAACTCTGTGTTGAATTCTGAAATGCTGACTGAATCAGGATCTTCAGTACTTCGAGAACATTTGTGTGTATAGTAGGTGCATGGCAGCTTTTTCGAAAAAAAAAAAGAAGCTTGTCCAATAGGGCAACAAGCTCTGGTTTCGGATAATGCAGTCCACTAGAATATTGTCCTTGTAGAAGAGCGTACTACATGGGGCTGCTTCTTTCGCTAGTTTCAAGAATAGCGCAAGCGTCACACCCGAAGTTGATTAACTAAACGATATATCCAGCGGCGTAAGGTAAACCGAAATATGTGACAGTGGGAAATGGGATGGTAGGAGATGCCATCACTTCCTTCAGTGCCTTGATTTTGCTCTCAGATGAAACGTCCGTCTTGACAATGTAGTCATGTGCCGCTAGCTGTTACGGCCCTCGCATCTAGCATATGTCATTCCCTACCACACATTAACCTTACTTTCCCGAAGAGAGCCTCAATTGGTCGCTATATAGGGCTTGAAATGAGCTTTCAGTGAGACTGTCCTTCTTTAACGCTTTACAAGTTTCTTGCATACTTTCGATATAGCAGGTAAACTCATTTGTAAGTCACTGCATCCGAATATCACCTTCATCATATTTGCCTCTTTTTACCACTTCGAACACAATTGTGGTGTCATGAATATCAAACCATTTTTTATTGCTTTCATAACAAGCTTAATATCGTGTAAAAATTTCATTAAAACAATGTTTTATTGCAAAATTAAAATAATGTTTATAATACCACGCATTGGCTAATATATGAATTGTAATAACATTTAAAACTCAACCCTACAACGTTTACTTTGACTGTTATACTAATACTTTATATCATGCAAGCATTTTGCAATTTGAAATTATTTTCATCTTTGGTGTTACATGAATGGTTTCGCATCTATCGCTAAAGACTGTTTTGATGTAGCAGACGAGTTGCTGTCATGTTAGCTTTGAAGAAGAATCGATGTGATCACTTCTTCTTCTTCTTCTTCTTTTTTGTTCCTGTTCTTGTACAGGCTAAGGAAAAATTCGGATTAAAATGGACAAAAGTAGCTACCATGCCGCAATGTATGCCATGCTTGTCGAACGTTTGCTGAACGACAGTGTTTTTTATATCCGTTCACGTGTGTAGTACGTTGACATGTCGCTGCAGCATCTACCTTCTGTGTTCCTTAATTTCGGGGCTGCACTCACCACGAAACTCGCGAGCGACAGCGCGAAACCAGGCAAAAGCCACCCGCCGCCGCTGAAGCAGACGCGGAGCAAACAGCGAGCAGGTCGCGCCCTTTGCGGTGGCGGAGAGCGCAACTCAAGGAGAAACGTTCCTATTGTTCCCGCGGCGATTGAGAAGGCCTAAGAAAGAGCGCCCGCTCTCCCCCGAGACCGGCCATGGATAAACAAAGCTTGCGTTGATTTCTCGGCCTCTGCGCGTACTATCGTCACTTTGTTCGCAATTTCTCCAAGATCGCTCAGCCTCTGACCCGCCTGATAAAAGATGCCGAACCGTTCTTTTGGGGCCCTGACCAGGAAAAAGCCTTCACGGAGCTCAAGTCCAGTCTCCAATGTAGCGCCTATACTTGGTCACTTCGACAAAGAGGCCGACACGGAATTGCACACGGATGCCAGTAATGTTGACCACTGTGCGCTCCTTGTTCAGTGGCAAGACTGTGAAGAACGAGTCATTGCTTACATTAGTCGCACTTTGTCCGTTCCAAAGTTAATTATTCAACTACGGAAAAGGAGTGCCTCGCTGTTGTGTGGGCAGTCATTAAATTTCGTATGGTCGTCCGTTTCATGTCATGAATGACCATCGCTCGCTGTGTTGTCTGGCAAACCTGAAAGATCCATCTGGTCGGCTTGCTCGATGGAGCCTTCGGTTGCAAGAATTTGACGTTGGTATCGTGCACAAGTCCGTCAAGAAACACAGTGATGCTGACTGTCTGTCCCACACCCCTACTTCCTGCCACACGGATGGCTCCGACGACGATTCTGCTTTCCTCGGTGTTATCATGACATCCACCTTAGCCCGAAAACAGCGGGCCAACTCTTAACTTTTGCCCCTCATCGAATACACCGAAGAAACCGTGTCATCTCCTCCTCAGCTCTACAGGTGCTGACTGTCATCATTTTGCTTGCGCGATGGTGTGCTCTACAAGAAGAACTACGGTCCAACAGAAACTGCTTATCTGCTTGTAGTACCCACAACGCTTCATGACAGTTTTTCGTGCTTGCCACGACGACCTTTCTTCCGGCCAGCTCGGTTTTTCTCGCACATTGGCACGGATACGCCGAGTACTACTGACCCAGGCTAGCTCTAGCTAATGTTGTGCACCACTACGTCCAAACCTGCCGTGAGTGCCAATGACAGAAGACACCGCCCATTAAACCAGCTGGGCTCCTGCAGCCTATTGATCCCCCAAAATTTCCATTTCGACAGGTCGGCATGAACTTCCTGGGCCCATTCCCAAAGTCCTTTGTGGGTAACAGGTATATGGCGGTTTCCACTGACTACCTCAGCCGCTCCCCCCTTAGTACCTGAGACCGAATGCTGCCGTACATCATGTTCGCATACAACACTGTGCTCCAGAAAACTACACGCTTCTCAATTTCATTTGGTCCATGGACGCGAACCCTTGGCTATGCTGGATGCCATGCTTCTTCCGAATTCTGCTGCCTCCACTGTTGTGGGGGCTGACAAATTTATTCGTGGCACAGAAGCTGCACACCAACTTGCCCGACAGCGAATTCGGCACCAACAAGTACACGACGCCCAGCGCTACAACCTGCGACATCAAGAGGTGACTTACACGCCCGGCGACCAAGTCTGGGTATGGAGCCCAATACGGTTGCGAGGGTGCTCTGAAAAGCTTCTGCGGCGTTACTTTGGACCCTACGAGGTGCTCTGCCGCCTCAGTGCGGTGAACTACGATGTGCTACCACAAGGCACTGTCCGCTCCTCTCGGAAGCCGAAGTCTGAAATAGCTCACATTGCCAGAATGAAACCATATTACAGTAGTTACTGTTTTAGGGTCCAAACCAGAGCCAGAGGGTCTAACATATAACTTGCCCCGTTTTTCTATTTTCCCATACGTTTGCGGTATCGGGACGATGCCTCTTGAAAGGGGGGCAATGCCACACCGCTATCCATCTTCTGGTGCCACCAAGTGGCCGAATGTCTTGGCACGTGGCTGAGGGTCGTCATCGTCTCTCTCTCTCTCTCTCTCTCTCTCGAGCTTCGCTTTATTAAAAGAGCCAGCTCGGTTGTTCTGCTGCTTGCTACGTGTGTTGGTGCCAATATTTATAGGGAACGTAAAACATGTGCAGAAAAAGTTATGAATTAGAAAGTTGTCAAGCACAGTTACTTTATCTCACTGCTGTTATTTTACAAGTAAACCGGCGGTCGTATTGTGAAAAATTGGAACAACACTTAATGTTCAGAACTTTCATGCCTCTGATATTCTGATGACGTTACCTGATAGACAACTTAAGGAAAGAATTGGAACACGTCAAGAATTCAAACGGGGCATATGGTATAGAGACTCTGCATAAATTGAGATAATTCCGATAAGATATTTGCAGCCTTTTCATGAAAAGCCGTGGTCGGGACCTAGGTGCTTATTTTAGACACCTCTATAAAAAGTTGCTATAGATTTTTTTTTGTGAGCTGCTTCTTTAGAAGTTCTGCAATGGCTGTTTCAGCTGGTGCTGCTGTGATCACCACATTTTCTAAAACAACTTTTCTGCCTCAAAAGCCCATTGAGGAAAGAGATATTTTGTCAGTCAGGTAATGACAACATACTCACAAATAATGACAATCACACCTGCCACCTGCTGGAATGCACCACCTGAGGGCGTGTGCCATGAGAACAGAGAGAGCAGTTGCCACAGAATGTGAAGGGCCATTTAGCGAATGAAAACTGTCTTTTGCCGAATAGTGTGCTAAGCCGGCAACATTACTCCTTCAAGCAAGGAGTTGATTTAACATTAAAATGTTATCATCACTGATAATTTGGTATCCCTGTAAATTGATCAACTGATGTAAAAGGCATCAACAGCTTCTAATGCTATCGTTTTGCCAACACAGTGTAATTAAGCGTACCTTTGAATTTCTACCACCCATTTAAACATGACGACGCATGTCAACATCCGCCCTGTCAGTCAAATCCAAAGTTGGAATCATTAAAAATCTGAGAAAGTGCATGGTACAGTAGACTTTTTCAGCTTTCAGTACTTTTGCTCAGTGGCGATTTCCGCTGGTCTTTTGGAGCTGTGCACTTGAACAGGAACAGAGCAACTTAAGCACTTACAGAGTGGATCGGCTTCAGTCGACCAGCAGAACATGCAGAGCGCAGGGCAGAGGTAATGCTGAACTAGTTCCGGAACTTGAGTTCACATTCTGTAGCAAAATGTGTTGTGGTTGATAAATAAAGGGGGGTGTGGCACTCGGCAAGCTTGCGTTCGTACGCTATTAATGCTTTTGGATTCTATTTAATATACGCGCTTGGATATACACGCGCGTCCTCTGCTGACATTTCTGAAACCACTAAATACAGTTGAAAAATTCCGCAGCCTCTGGAAGTGATGACATCACCGACTAGAAGTTCCGTTGAGATCAAAATCTGGGCAACAGGTTGAGCTAGAGCTGCGCTGTGAAAGGAGTTGCTCCAAACAACCAGTGGAATATGCATAACCTACCTAGGTCGACTCGTGCAATTCAAGATCGCTATCATGGAGCAAGAAAAGCTGTTCCAGCATAGCCAGTAAAAATCGCCAGAAAAGTGCACGAATGTTCCGTATTTTCTAAAGACCTGAATGAATTGACAGAAGTTTAGAATGTTAGCTCTACTGCTTGCATCACTCAGGGTCGCATTATTCTGATACATCAGTGAATGCCGTAATACATCTTTGTAATTTCGTTCCGCTATATATAATTCGATTTGTGAACCATTGAGGTTGGATCACCGAGCACCACCATTCGTATAAAAATTTCTGGACCGCCTATTTGAAGCAGAAGGTATGGAGTAATATCAAACGATTCAGCATGTTATAGGGCACAAAATCACTAGTTAAGTCAAAGCCTAGTTTATGCTAGGGATTCGCACCGATGACCTTTGCCATCCCAAACCGTGCCTGACATGAGCCTTTGTGCGATGCGTGCCAACTGCAGTGGAGTGGAGACGTTAGTATGATAGCTAGAAGGGGGCAGTGTGACGAACGGGAGCTGTCGTGGCTGTTCCAGGCAGGCGCGTCGTGGAATTTTTCGTCGCGTTTGAATTTTTATTTTGATGCGCGATGCCAACTTAACGAAGTATCTGCAGATCGGAGACGAAAAGATGCATTGATTTCTCCCTCAGTGCACACAAGAGGAGCTTAGCGATGCAATTTAAAAAAAGCAGGCTTTAATAGAACGCATATCCGAGTATTAACTCTGTATGCGTTTGGTTTTCGCTACAGGCTTGATAGCGCAAGTGAGCATGGACAACGAACACGGACAATTCGGAACTCTGACTCTGAGCTTTGGAGTTCGGCTGCAGCCGCCGCAAATATGAGTGGCCACAGAAAAAAAAAAAAAGACGTACTAGCAAATTAGTTCTCAGTGCACTAAGACACACTAATAATTAGACAAACGTAGAACACAGGATGAACAGAGCGCTGTCTGTTCGTTCGTCTGCATGCGCCAGCAACATGCCGTTTATGGCTACGCTACTTGGAAGCTGTAGCTCAAAAATAATAGGTGCACTTGTGGATGTTCTGGTGAACCTCATCATGCACGAGATATTTTCCATCACTGCATTTGCTAGATAAGTCCACAAGACTAAAAGAAATACTTCATTACACAGCAAAGAAATCGTTTGCAAAAAATTTCCACAAGAGCATAAATGATGTTTATTTTATTAATACAACAGTAATCCAGATGCAGACATCATACTGAGTGAACAATGAATTAATGGCTCTGCCCCAAATTCACTGTTAAATTCAAATGTTTATGGCACTTAAAAGCCTTGCCCTTATTCAAAGAGAAAAAAAAATGAATCTATATAGTTAGCACTACAAACTGGAAACATTTTGCAGTAACCTCTTTAGGATGCAGATCGTGCATCCCACTTGGTGGAGTTTGTTAGACTGCTGAGAAACTGCACAAAACCATGCACATTGAGAGCATAAAAGCACTTTCTTTTTTTAACAAAAAATGTGAATGCGTCCCCTACTGCCCTAATAACAGTGGCCAGCACAGTTCTATGGTACAGCCAGGAACAAAAGTTTGCGGGAAAACATTTATTTCTTCGTTGCTTTGCTAGTTTGTCTTCTGATATTTTTTTTCCTCTGAGTGGGGCATGCATGTTCCCTCGTGATTCCACACATTTCATTCTCCATAATTGCCCGACCACACACACACAAAAAAAATTTTTTCACAAGCCAGCATCTCTCAAACTTCTGTCTCTGGCTGTAAAACAAGCCTGGTTAAACTTCTGTGTCACATATCCTGCCAAGTAAAAGATGAGCCAGTTATCACTTGTTTCACCCACGTTATTGTGGCCTGAACTGAGGCACAGCTGAATAAGAGAGCCTGCATCACAATATCACAATTCTCCCAACATGTCCTCAAATATAAATATGTCCAGTGTATTAAAATATTATTTTCAGCTGTTGATCAGCAAATTTTATAGCATAACAATTAAGTTGGGCTTGAATATTCTTCTTTTTCTGTGGACGGGCAAGGTTATAGAAACTAGGGCAGTTGACAGTTACGAGAAACTGCGCAGGTTTTCGGTGAAGATTTGTCCCGAGTATTCTCTACCGAACAAGTTCTCCTGACTTAACATGCACGCAAACGAGACACAATTGGTCGTCGGCTCCTTGTCAGCACGTTTGATATTTCGCGACCCCAGTTCGCATTAAGCTGCATCTTTAGGCGGTCTGAAAAGGGGGTTTCGGCTTTGCAAGCTTTGTACCCGCTACTGCGTCTGGGTGCAAAACATGTTCACGCTTTGCGCCATGAGTGCACGCAGCGTTATCTACTACATAACCCAGGATCAGCACAAAATCCCCCACTTTGCACCTCAAAAGGATCACTGTGGTACATGTGCGCCTCCCAGCTTCAAATTGTTCGCGGTCCACGTGCAAACAAGCGCAGTCCACGTGTCCCCAGCAGACCTCGCCCGCACCCGCGCAGCTGCGCTCGATCGCGCAGCAGCGGCTAGTTCTCCTTGCACACCAGAGCGCTGCAGCACCCCTTGCGGCGCCGGGAAATTTCATTGCGGATCGCGCCTCCTTCTCACAAGGCGCGGATACATCGGCCGTCACACTGCCTCCTTCTAGCCACCATAATGGTAGTCCAGGGCTCTACATACGAATGCAGTTTACACCTGAACTGTACTATGGGGGAAGGTTGGACTAAAAGAATATAGAAAGAGCTGCCATAGTGGAGGGCTCTAGATTATTTGGTTCATAATGTAAAATCCGGTCAGGAAGCTTACCAAGTGCGGAAGCGAGCCATGGTCGAAGCGGCAGCAGTGACTGCAGCCATTGACCAACGCTTATGAAACTTGGTTCAAGGATAGTTGAAACGCTACAATTTTTTTTTTTTTTTTTTTCAATTACTATTTTCAAACCATGGCCCATTTCAGCGCCACACAGCCTGATGTCATGGTCTGTCTGCACAAAATGAACGGCCTAGCATTGTGGCCTGACCCAATCTCGCAGCATCATTGACTCTCATATGTGACAACTAGCAAACACTAGAATGCTAGCAGCTAGCATGCTGTAATCATCGATGCAGCTGTGCAAAGCAGTGCAGCATAGGTGCACTTGTTTGAGGGTGTCAGTTTTCTGTAAGCTCAGCTTGACCCTTTTTGACCCTTAGATAATATGTGACAGTGAATAGGTTATATTTGTGCAGATGCATGCAGTGTGCATACTGGGAGAAATAAAGTGTAATTTTGGAAAAGTAATTAGATACATTGGAAATTTCTTTGTTTTCTAAAATGTATCTGCCTTTAACACACAATGGTTTAAGATTCTGTGGATACTTAAAAAAAGTGCAAAAATATTTGCAGGCGTATTCAACTTATTTGTAATGTTTCAGCACTTGGTGGATAGATTTGCACAAGTCATTTTGTGTACACTGCTGTGGCCCGCAACAGAAGCCAATATCTTGAAAACCACCACGGCGCAAAGAAGACAACACAAGAAAGAAAAGGACACCACATGCGCACCACAGCTTTTTATTTCTTGTGTTGCCTTCTTTGCACCGTAGTTGTTTTCAAGTCATGAACAAACTCACCCCACAGGCCGTCATTCTAAAGAAGCCTGTATGTCACGTTGATTTCATGTTGGCAGCGAGCCACCAGGAAATCTTATTGAATCAGTTGGGGAACTCCACTTCAAGAAGTGCTTACTTCAGAAGCCACTTTTACGGTTGCTTACAAATGGCAGCACCTTCAAGAAGCAACCGATAAAAACTAATCGGCCATTTTTGCCATCCTCTTATAAAAAGTGTTTCCTTTGTTGTTTCTCTGCCTTGTGATCTATCTGTTGGATTGTTATGACTAAGTTTTTGATAATGTAGCTGTCTGATTGCACTGTAAGGTGGTTGTGCATTTATCAAGTCTCAAAAGCTTTAACTTGGACAGTTTATTTCAGTGACCGTGGGTGTCACCCGCCCATTCTGTAAACAGTTGAATTTTGGCTACCTTGGACTGCCATTTTTTATGTATGGACTCTATGGGAAGCGTTGCAACATGTAATGTCAAAGCTGTGGGCAGAAAGTTCTAAGGAAGTTACTCTTGAAATTACATCATTTCTCTCTGTATCTTTCACGGGTGCTTTGGTTTTTCTACTGCTGTCTTTCATGCTGTCTTTCACTACAGCAGCTCCCTTATTTCGCGAATACTTTGGTCTTCATGATGCAGTCTTCACATTGAGTGTTTTATCTTTGTATGCAGGTGCCTTTTGCATTTGTTATTGACAACATTTTCCGCAACCGGTACAACAACCTGGGCAACATGGCTGTCTGGATTTCACTCATTATTGGGCAGCCCTTGGCTATATTGATGTACTATCATGACTACTACATCATCAACTATGGCACCCCACGTACCTTGTGATAAGTTTTTTTCTGGCCAAACGCACCGACTGCTGTAATAAAAATAACTAGCCACTGTATTTGAGTTGCTTTGTCACTATAAATGTTACGAATGATGTTTGTTGTTATTCATTGGTGTATAGGTCTGCAACAGCTAGGCCATGTATGCAACAAAAGCATATATTCATTTTGCTAGAATCTTTTTGCTTTGTGAACTAAGCATGCGTGCTCGCCTGTCCTATGTTCACTAAGTACAAATTGACACTTTTCAAGACCATACAATTAGCGTAGTAAATTTGCATGCATCATTTCTTCTGAAACTAGCCGACTTCCCATGGATTCTTAAAAAAATTGATTTTTTGCAGAAATTTGGCTGCCTGGAGTCGGCTTTTTAAACATTGGATTCACACTTTTCTGTTTACGCTGGGAAAAGTCAATGTGTGGATTATTAATGCAGGGAAACAATGTTGCAACAGCCTGCTCTTTGAATATCTTGGAATTAAACTTTTTTTGCATGGATGCCTTTTCACTTCAATTCTTTTTTTTTTTATTTTGCCTTTTTTTTATGGTGCTCATGTTAGGCTGAACAACTTTATGATATACAAACATAATAAGGTTTGTATGCCACTCAAATTTATGCTTATGATGTGCCTTTTACCTTTAGCATGCTATCTGAATGGGTGTAAAATGTGCTTTAAATGTTTTATCTCTTACATGTTGAAAAGTTTGATGCTGTGTTGAGCTCATTTCGGGTTCCTACTTTTAGGTTTTTTAAAAGTTTCGGTGTCATCTGTGAAGTTATAGTTCAGGCAATGAGAGTGAAGCTGTAGTTCAGCGTGGTGAACATTTTGTGTTGCATGTTCTCATGTTACGGTCTTGGGTATTATGCATTGTTTCTCTTCATCAGCTCTTTTTGTTAACTCCAAAGTTTTGCTCTCCTATGCAAGGCAGACAGTCACAAAGTTTCACAACCTTTTCGTTCCTGACATTGGGCCTTTTGCATAATTTGTACGGCAGGCTATTTGTTAGCAGGTTCTTTTTCTTCATGCAGTTTTCTATTTCTGTATATATTTTGCTTTGTATTATACTACTTGTGCTCAAAACAGAAGTGTTATCTAAGGATTGCTTGCCCATGCTTGAAATTAAAATTTTAAAGAATAAGTGCCATGTAGTTACCTTAATGTTATTTCAGGTAGTAAACCACTTGCAAACAAATATGTTCACTATGCATTTATTGCATCATAAATTTTAAAAGCATTGGAATCGAACTACTAACTTTCAGGACGATTAAATTTGTTTCTAAATTTGACCTTCATAGTTTCACCGCGCACAAAATTTCGTCAAATATATGAGCTGCATTAAAGTCAGTCTTGTTTTATGTTTAATCCAGGTGATGTGAATACCTCAAATACAAATTCTATGCAGAAAGTTGTCTAGGCTGTGGAGCAGTCCATCAGATTTCTTAAAGGTGTGTAAAGTTGTGGGAAAAAAAAAGTGTTCGTAGTGCACGTCAATTTTCATTAGACATGGTAGCATCAGTAACTTCCAAGAAATATAGTAAATTTATATGATGATCTTTCGTGTCTCATTCTGAAAAAGTTAAATGCCACAGGTCAACTATGGGCATGTAAAAGTAGTGACTTTTCATATCACCCTTTCATATTGACTTTTCAGAAGAGTGGCTGTAAGTAGTAGACTGTGCTGCAGGAGTGGATTTAAGTCTTTTGGAGGGGAGGTCTTGGGAGGGGGTTCCCCATTTGCAAAATGCATTTATGGGTCTCCCATTGCTTAAAAAACCGGCGCTTTGCGTGTGTTTTCCTTGGTAAATTTGCTGCGACCCCTCCTCTTGCATTCGCTACTGCAGTGTTGACTGTAAGAATTGTACAATATTCTTCAGAAGGGAACATTCTTGATGAGCCTTGAAAGGTTTAAAATAAAACCTGTCTAGAAAGTATGGCATCTTGAAACATGTTGTGTGTACACACTTGGGTGAGCCTTCCTAACCCTAAGAGTCGTCCCTTTTTTTTTTTTTCTTTTTTTTTTTTTTAGTGCAGTAGACTATATTTGCACTGGCACTATGCGATCAGCTTCAGTATGATTATTGGACAGCTTCTTTGTCTTCATCCAAAATTGCTGGCAGTACCAATTCAGTGTCTCTTCAGCTCACTCTTGCACTGTGGTTCACATGTATTTGATTGTTGCCATTACATCACAGTTAAGAAGAAAATAATGGCATATTTGTACAAATTTTTTTTGTCAGTTTTGTAAGCTTTTTAGATGCTCAGTGCATCATTAGTTGCCGGTTCAGCTTCTATAGTGTACTTGCACTTTAACAGCTACAAGGTATTTATACGAATTATGAGTAAAGTACTTGATACACCACTTTCACGCACAAAAACTCCACGCACAAAAACTGAATCACAGCTTTTATTTTATTTTATGTGCTGCTAAGATGTCAGAGTTTCGAGCAAAGTAGCTTTCTATTGCTTGCAAAACTGAGTAGTTTTATTGCAATTATAAGCATAGCAAGGGACATTGCACACATGTAATGCTTTTCCATTATCACTTGCATAGCATGCATGAACTTTTGATATTTTGCAGCCTTTCCGCTTCTTTTTGAGCCGCACTGATTACAGAGTGCAGTAAGTAGCGAGGTGATGCAAGAAGGAGGGAAGAAATGTGTATGAAATTGTGGTCTGGTATCGTTAACAAATATGTACATTGGTGTACATAAATGCTGAAATGTTTGTATTTAGAAGTTTTATAACTGAACAAATGTTTGGTGTTTTTCCTTGCATTAGCTCCACTGGTTATGGCTTGATGTTTTAATGCCAAGTGAACACCAGTATTAATTTTGCTGAGCATACACAGCTGGGCATTTCACTTGTTATAATGTCTGGAGATATGTTGTTTTGCTAGTTCCTTGTTCATGCACTCTACAAATGCATTTTTTCCATGGAAGATTGAAATCTTAGTAGCATTTGTATCTTGAAATCTAGTCCAACTAGCTCAATGTGGAAGACCAGTGCTGTACGCTTGAGTCTGTGAAGTTTGAAATTTTTACTGCAAGATTTGTATATATTATATATATATGCACTATACCTCCTGTTTAGTCTTGCCTGAATATTGTTTTGGCCTAAATATTATATATTGATTACTGTCCAAACTGATGCTGACTGAACATCTAGGAATGTACCATGTTTTGTGATATTAAATGCAATTTTTATTCTAAAAAGCGTAGCCTTCCTAAAAACCGAATATTCCAACGCAACTCTGAATGGTGGGTGCTGCCAGCTTTCAGCTTCGTGTGGCATAATCTGGAGTTTGTGGTGACGGAAAAGTTGTGATGCCTAAAACAAGAAAATGCACCGTAAAGCATTTCAGCTGTGGCCAATCTGTAGCTCAGTCATTTTCAAGAAGACCTCGGCATGGGCTATCTGTAAAGCAGATGTTTGCAGACTCCAAGCACCTACGCTTAACCGTGCGCAGCATCGCCATGTCTGGAAAAAAGGAGATCTTGGTGGTTGAGTTGATGCTGAGTGTTTGGACCTTTAAGGGCCCTCGGTGGAGGCAAAACACCACTTTGGCCCACGCTTCCCATAAACGGCACCTCCGGCCTGACTCGACCGGGGGAAATTGACAGTTGCCTTTTCCTATCCTTATCTACATCTTTTACTTTCCTATCTTCTGTCTTACAACTGTCTTGTCTCCTCCTCTTTTCCTACCTTCTCCATTTTTCCTGATGGCTAGGGTTAACCTTGTCTGGCTAACGACCCTGCGTTGCACCATATTTGGTTATAGTAAGGACATATGGCAGGCGTGGGCAGGACCTTCTTACAAGTTCCTGTTCCGTCACCTTGTTGGGCTCTGCGGTGGGTTGCCGCCACCCTGGCTGAACAAAATGCTTATTTTATCACTTCTAAACTCCTTCATCCTTGATCGTCCTCCTAAAAGGAGTTGCATCGAGACCACTGTCCTTGTTTCACAAAATCTGAAAAACTTTCCTCGCTTACATGGGATGGTCCACAGTGACTAGAAAATGACTGCACTACTTGTGTTTCCATTTGTAGTTTCAAGAACATCGACTGAGGCCATAGGCCAGGGCAATAAGATAAAGAATCTTGGAAGTGGTGACCTACTGCTAGAATTGATTTACAACCATCGGCATTAAAAGCTAATTGTGCAGTCAAATCGTTTGGAGAAATACCTGCAACAATCGGCTTGCACCGATCACTCAACACTGTTCGAGGAGTCCTCTCTGGTGACGACCTTAGATTTGTCAGTGAATAGGAACTACTTGATGGCCTAAAAGAAAAGAATGTCACAGGCATTTCCTGGATAAATATTAGGTGGGAAGAGATAAAAAGAACATTGTACTCACCTTTGCTGCAAGCACTCACCCAGAATCTATCAAAGTAGGCTACACGAAAATAAAATTGGCCCTACGTCCCGAACCCCTGTAGATGCTACAACTGCCAACATTACGGCCACAGCTCACAGAGCTGCCGGGACCAACTTACCTGTGCCAAATGTGCTTCCCACAATCACCTCACAGATAACTGCGATGCCGAATCGAGGCTTTGTACAGACTGTCAGGGAAATCATCCAGCTTATCCTCAATCATGCCCAGAGTGGAGAAAAGGAAAAGGAGGTAATCACTCTGAAAGTCACGGAAAATCTAACTTGGGGAGGAAGCACGGAAGAGACTTTCATTGCCAGAAAAGCCTTCCTACTGTGCTGTGGCACAGCGGAGCTCAGAGTTGCAGCGGTTATCGGTGTCTGCCCAGGCAACACTGTGTAGCCCGGATGGCGTCATTTGCCCCCACCGTGGAGACAGTGCAGTGCTGCTCCATCACCCACAAAGCAGGTTGTTGTTCATTGCATCTGAAAATGTGATGGACACAACTTCATCACCCCTGCTGCCTAGGCGGCAAAGCTCCCTTGAATGAAAAACAAGGAAGAAAATCTCTAGAACAGGTCCAAAGGACTCGCAATCTTAGGTTTTTAATCCTATCCCCAAATAACTTTTAACTATGGTGTTTGCTAGATACGATGTTAAAAGCCTCAATTACCTCTCTTGTTAGCTTGTCTGTGTGATGACAAATGATTTCACATTCATTGAATTCTGGATGACAATAGGAACATTTTTTGCAATGAGTCGCTAAGTGGCCTTTGACACTGTTTTTTACGTCATTCTTAAGTTCACGCAACCGATCATTTAGACACCTGCCCGTTTGCCCAAGGTACGGTTTGCTGCACTTCAATGGAATTGAATAAACCAGTTTTTTATCGCATGGAACGAAACTCTTTATATGATTCTTATTACAGACAGCTATTGTTTCTTGTCGAGGGTTAATGCAATTTCAAATGTATGATAGCTTCTCTGGAGCGGAAAACACCACTTTTACTTCTGCGCGGCCCATGATTTTCTTGAGATTATGTGAGGGAGTGTGGCAATATGAAATAACTGCAACTTTTTGTTTCTTTTTCTTGTGATTAATTGTTGACTGCTTAGCCTCACCGTTTTGACATGTGAGAGACAGATTCAGCTAACATAAATAAGCTGGCATTATGGGCAGACAGGAATGGTTTCAGGTTTCAGGTTCAAAGTCCTTTCATTCAGAAGATGGGGATCTGACCGGGCTTGCCTTTTGCACATATACTGCTCCGTCATTTGCTCTTGCCTAGATTGTGGCTGCATAGTAGATGGGTCAGCAAAACCTCCATATCTGAAGCGCTTGGACCCTGTTCATAATTCAGGCTTACGTCTTTCAACTGGGGCTTATAGGACATCACATATAAACAGTCTTTATGTAGACTTTCCCCCTTCATGGATCGCTGCCTTGTCGTGGCGGAGGGGCTTGCGAAACTCGATGAAGTCGTGAGCTCTGCTGTGTAGGGCCACCCAAGATAGACAGGTCACGGCAGAGAGTTCTGACAAAATGTGATTCACTGGAGAAGGTAATGGCAACCCACTCCAGTATTTCCTGCCAAGAAAACCCTATGGCCAGTCACAATACCATTAATGATATGGCGCCGGAAGATGAGCCCCCCAGGTTGGAAGGCGTCCCACATGTTACTGGGAATGAACAAAGGGCGATTCCTAGTAGCTCCAGGACGAATGAAGCGGCTGGGCTAAAGCCAAAAGGACGCTCAGTTGTGGATGTGTCGGGAAGCGACCGGAAAGTCCGATGTTGCAAGGAGATATATCACATAGCAACATGGAATGTAAGATCTATGACTCAAGGTAAACTGGATGTCGTCAAGCGAGAAATGGACAGATTGAACATTGATATCTTGGGTATCAGCGAGCTCAAGTGGACCGGAACGGGAGAATTTAACTCCGGCGACCATTATGTCTTTTTTTGTGGGCACGAATCCAAGAGAAGGAATGGGGTCGCTCTCATAATAAACAGAAGAATGGGCAAAGCAGTGCTAGGGTACAACCCCAAAAACGACCGAATGATTTCACTTCGGATCCAAGGTCAGCCTTTCAACATAACAGTTATCCAAGTCTATGCACCGACCACTGCTGCTGAAGAAGCTGACGTTGAGAGATTTTATGCGGACCTACAATGCCTTTTAGACCGCACCGCATCATCAGACGTTGTTTTTCTCATAGGAGACTGGAATGCTAAGGTCGGGAGTGAAGAAATATCCGGAATTATAGGCAAGTTCGGTCTTGGCGAGCCAAATGAAGCTGGGCAGAGGCTAGTAGAGTTTTGTCAAGAAAACAACCTGACCATAGCGAATACTCATTTTCATCAGCCCAAGAGGCGCCTGTACACATGGACTTCACCGGACGGTCTGTACAGGAATCAGATCGATTATATTCTTTGCCGGCAGAGATGGAGAAGCGCTATACAAGCAGTAAAAACAAGGCCTGGGGCCGATTGTGGCACCGATCATCAGCTTCTTGTTGCCAAAATTAAGCTTCGATTGAGGAAAACGCAGAAAACTAGAAGGACTTTCAGGTATGATCTGGATCAAATTCCATTAGTATATGCTGTGGAAGTGAGGAATCGATTTCAAGAATTAGATCTGGAAGACAGAGAGCCCGAAGAGATGTGGACTGATGTTCGTGATATAATACAAGAAGTTGCTACTAAGGTAGTTCCAAAGCAAAAGAAATGCAAGAAAGCAAACTGGTTATCTGAAGAGGCTTTGCAAATAGCTGAGGAAAGGAGGATGGCAAAAGTTATGGGGGAAAGAGAAAGATACAAGGTTCTCAATGCGGATTTTCAGAAAATAGCAAGGAGAGATAAGAATGCCTTCCTGAACATACAGTGCCAAGCAGTTGAGGACAACAGCCAATTAAGGAACACTGGAGCTCTGTATAAGACAATCAAAGATATTCAAAGGAAGCTTCTGTGCTAAGCTGGGTGTGATAAAGGACAAACAAGGCAAGGACCTCACTGAAGCCTCAGAGATAAAGAAAAGGTGGCAGGAATACACAGAAGAACTGTACAAGAAGGACCCGAATGTGCAAACCCAACATAAGACGGTTGTGATTACTGATCTCGAGCCGGGCATCCTGAAGAGTGAAGTTGAATGGGCCTTAGCCAGCCTTACTAAGAACAAAGCTAGCGGAATTGATGGCATTCCAGCTGAGTTGCTTCAAAACCTCAACCATGACGCTCTTAACATTCTGCATACATTATGTCAGAAGATTTGGACAACCCTGCAGTGGCCACAGGATTGGAGGAGGTCAGTTTATATCCCCATTCCAAAGAAAGGCAGTGCCAAAGATTGTTCCAACTACCGCACGATCGCGCTTATTTCGCATGCTAGCAAGGTGATGTTGAAAATTCTCCAAGGTAGGCTGCAGCAGTATGTGGATCGGGAGCTTCCGGACGTGCAAGCTGGGTTTCGCAAGGGCAGAGGAACTAGAGACCAAATTGCTAACCTTCGCTGGATCATGGAAAAAGCAAGAGAGTTCCAGAAACCCATCTACTTCTGCTTAATTGATTATGCGAAAGCGTTTGACTGCGTTGATCACAGCAGATTGTGGCAAGCTCTCCAAGAGATGGGAGTTCCAATTCACCTCATCTGTCTCCTCAGGAACCTGTATGAAGGGCAAGAGGCCACAGTCAGAACTGGGCATGGTGTTACTGATTGGTTTCCGATCGAGAAAGGAGTGAGGCAAGGCTGCATACTGTCGCCCTGCCTATTTAACCTATATGCAGAGTGCATAATGAGGAAGGCCGGTCTGGACGAGTCTTCAGCTGGAGTGAAGATTGCTGGAAAACGTATCAACAACCTTAGATATGCGGATGATACCACTTTAATGGCTCCAAGATTACCTCGGAAGGAGACTGCAGCCATGAAATTAGGAGACGCCTGCTTCTGGAAAAGAGAGCAATGGTGAGCCTTGACCGCCTAGTAAAGAGCAGAGACATTAGTCTGCCAACCAAGATCCGTATAACTCGTGCTATGGTCTTTCCAGTTGTGATGTATGGATGCGAGAGTTGGACTGTGAAAAAGGCTGACCGCCGAAGAATTGACGCGTTTGAATTGTGGTGCTGGCGAAGACTCTTGAGAATTCCTTGGACTGCCAGAAGATCAAATCAGTCGATATTGTCGACCATAAACCCTGACTGCTCATTGGAGGGTCAAATTTTAAAGTTAAAGCTCAGCTACTTTGGTCATCTGATGAGAAGAGAGGAGTCGCTGGAGAAAGATTTGATGTTGGGAAAGGTTGAGGGTCGCCGGAGAAGGGGTAGGCAGCAAACACGTTGGTTAGATGGCATCCTCGAGGCAGTGCAGATGAAGTTATGTGATGTTAGGAAGATAGTGAGAGACCGTAAAGCGTGGCGTGACATGGTCCATAGGGTCACGAAGAGTCGAACACGACTGAACGACTAAACTGAAACTGATGTAGACTTTCACGAAATAAACACAGCGCGAAGAAGCAGGACACAGGAAGAAGACACAAGATGGTCCCGTCTTGTATGCGTCTTCTTCCTGTGTCCTGCTTCTTCGCGCTGTGTTTATTTCGTGAAATTTATGAACCAACTAGCCCAGACCAAGATCCTAATTTATGTAGACACAAGCGAACCATCCCTAGGATAAGAACCATGCTTACATTTTCATATATCCTGAAAATACGCTCCCTACCAAAATATATATGCTACCCTATTGTTACTAAGTGCACCTCCAAAGTATTGTTCAGCGGTAGACCTCACTCAATCAAACCCTTGTTACTTTGGTTTGAGGATAAATGGCAAGAACTAGGAATACTAAACGCCCTCCCTGATATTACGTTGCGAGACAATCCACTGCTACCATGGTACAGCCTTTGCTTGTGATTTCACACTAACTCAGTTTTGTAAACAGAAAACACTATGTAAACACATTCTGAAAGAATTCATAGCTCTTAAATATGAAAATTGCACACAGTTTTATACGGATGGCTCTAAGACAACAAAGCATGTTGGGAGTGCAGTAGTACAAGGAAAATGGGAAAAAGTGGTGAGACTACCTCAGTGTGCAAGCGTTTTCACTGCTGAAGGTTAAGCACTTGCTGTGGCTGTGAGGAAAATAGTCAATGAGAATATCACGAACAGTAATAGTTTCGCAGACTCCTTAAGTGTTCTCACAGCCCTTCACCACAAAAACGCAGTTGCACCACTACTTGGGGGCATCATACACAACACATCAACAGCCTTTGCTCAATGACATAGCATAACATTTTGTTGGGTCCCAAGTCATGTCGACATTGAAGGCAATGAGAGAGCTGACTTTTGCGCTGCTCAAGCCCATAAAAAGCAAACAAGGAACATAAATATGCCGTACAGAGACTGCATGACGCTAGTGCATCACAAACTGAAGAAAGAATGGTATTTCTCATGGGGTAGTGAAGTAGATAATAAACTACTGTTAGTGCAGCTAATTTTGGGGGGAATAAAAGTCATGTCGTCATCAGGAACGCTTCATGGAAGTGATATTATACCATCTCCGCATTGGCCACACACACATGATGATGATAAACTGATTTTTATGGCACAAGGGCATCTTAGGCCAAAGAGCGCCAAACACAAGGTGAAGTGTCAACTGTCAATAAAATGTCCGAGGTGTAATGTTTAATGATGTGCTTAAAACCGTGGTGTATAGGGCCTAAAAGTTCTTTCGCAGTGTATAATCTAAAAACAGTGGTGTATAGGACCTAAAACATTGAATTGTGGTGTATAGTGGTCTGAGCAAAATTAAAAGGAGACACGTACATGTTAAAAGGCTAGGCTGCCTCAGCAACAATTACTTTAAAAGAAAGCTATCTAAGTAAAACAAACGGGCTGATGCCCATGTTGATAAATAATTCCATATAAAAAGCCTACTTTTAGTAAATATTTAAAAACTCTATTTATAAAGGGAACATTGGATCATCACCAAGAAAGATGAATGGATGTGTGGGTATTTGTTTCTCGTGTAATTTGGGAAAATGATGTCTCCTTTGCTGTTGAAGTCTCGGACATTCAATTAAAATATGGATCACTGTTAGCCGGTTACCGCATCTTGAACAATGTGGTGCAGGAGAGTTTGTTAAAAGGTATGAATGTGTTGTATATGTGTGACCTATTCTCAGCCTGTACAGAGCTACTTCGTTGAATCTGTCTCGTTTTTCTGTAGTGTACCTGCCTATCCTTGGTTTTATTGTGTGTAGTTTATTCTCAATTGCTGTGTCCCACTCCTCTTGCTATTACTGTCGAATCATGATTTTGATGTGTGGCTTGAGGTCCTGATATGTTATCTTGTCAATGTCTGTAGTGTTTTCAAGGGCAGCTGATACAGCAAGCCTATCAACTGCCTCATTACCTGGTATACCACGGTGGCCTGGCACCAAACGCAGTGTAAGTTTAAGTTCTAGTTTATGGGCAGACATAAGGTTGTTATAAAGAGAATTCAGGACTGCGTTTTTATTATGCCACTTCCAAAAGGGTAGGGACGTTAAAACGCTTAGGGAGTCTGTGTAGATGACCGATGTCTGTATTTTCTTTTCTATAATGTTTCTCTCAGCTAACAGGATACCGTGGCATTCAGCGGTAAATATACTTGTATGTCTGTTCAGTGTTTTTGACTGCGAAAACTGTGGTCCATGTACTGAACAGGAGACTTGAACAGACTTTGAAGCATCAGTGTAATACTCATTGCATATGTACTTTGCCTGAAGTGACATGAAGTGCTGCTGTATGGCAATAGGGGACGCATGTTTCCCGACTTCAAGGAATGATAGATCACAATTAACAGCCAACACACACACATGACACAGGGGGGTTTTTGTTGAAAAAAGAAAACAAAAACCCCTGTGTGAAGAATGCAGAGAGGAACCCACAGTAAACCACATTTTATTTCCATGCACAAGACTTGGAACGCAAAGAAAAAAGTATTTTACTCGATTTTACAATGAACACATTCCGTTCTATCAAGCATTGACTTTAGGTGAAGTGGACTTGTTGATCTATCATGTTTTTAGCTTTCTAAAGGAAGCAAGCAAATGTTTTAAAGAAACTAATATAAATAGTATACTCCACTTACAAACATGTGCTTGACGCACGATAGTCTATGCTCCATTAAACCCAACACAATACATTTTCAAGGAAGAAGACACACACGGACAGCACCTGTCTGTGTGTGTCTTCCTTCAGTCCTTGTCTAAGTCACTTTGTTCTTGAAATTGGCATACTAGCTTGCCCAAGCATTAGTTCTAATGTTTAGCTCGGCACTTGTTTATTACTGAAATGCCTGCACAGAAGGGCTCACGCTCAGTGTGCCCGACACAAGCGAAAGGCAAGGTTTTAATTGTGCACATTGAATAAACAGTGCACATGAACAGAATGCACTGAAAGAAAAATTGCTTTATGGAGAAGTGTTCCTGGGCTCAGCTGGCCACTAATAAGGATATTCAGAACAGGTGAGAAACGACGAGAAATTCACAGCATGGATGTCGATCTGTGGCTAAAAACAGTGCTAACACGAGACAAAGCAGAGAGAGGGGGGGGGGGGGAATATGACGCTGATCCCCCCCTCTCTCTGCTTCGGCTTGTGTAGCGCTGTTTTTAGTCACGGACCATGCACCAGCCAGCCCAAACTTTCACCCAGTTAATGGATGTCCATGTATACACAAAATGAAATTTGAAAATTTTCTATTCGTGCTTGAGAAAAGTGAAATACAATAAGACTATGCAAGAATGTTGAGTGCTTCTAAACAGCAAATTGCAAACAACATGCTGCCGAGAGCAACAAAAGTAGGCAACAAAGAGGTTAGTTTATTGGATTTCAAAAGAGGGTGGAGGGGTCAGTAATTAAGTACGGTTCTTTGGTCTGCTATATGGATTACTTGAAAATTTGTACAATACCTATAGCTAAAAGAAGCGGCTATAATATAAAGCAAGCACACATGGTCAGTTACCCTGTATATTGCAGCTGGCACATTGGTGTAATTGTCAGGCATACAGACATTGGTGTAATTGTCGGGCATCTGTATGCTCTCCTGTTCTTGCAATGGATTATGATTGTCTCTGTAAATAATCTGTTCACTGAAATAAAATGACTGGGCGAAACACCCTCTGCATCAACTTGTCTGTTTTTGGAAAAATTTTTGTTGGCTTTCTAATCACTTTGGAATTTCCAGAATTAAACTGCAGAACAGTTATTGTGAAGTGTAAAAAAGCAACACATTTATGATGCGCACCGTTCCTCAAGTGCGCTCATCTTTACTGATGGAAATTCCAGAATTTGAAAGCAAGCAATGAAATGTATCTCACTATAGAGAGAGCGAGGATAAATTGGAGTTGGTAAGTATTGATGTAATACCAGTTTCTAATGACAGAACATCCACTTATTAAAGTGGATGTTCTGTCATTAGAAACTGGTAGAAAGGATTAGAAAAGAGGAACTTGTAGGTTAGAAAAATAAAAAATGAAGGGCAGGTATCACCACCATTTGCCACCTCCACAACTGCAGTGATGTCAAGTGAAAGTTGCCACTGAATAGAAAAAAATAATAATAATAAGTTTGTTTACGGGGTTTAACGTCAAAAAAAAAAAAAAAAAAAATACCAGGCTATGAAAGAGGCCATAGTGGAGGGCTGCTATAACTTCGACCACCTGGGGTTCAAACGTGCACTGACATCGCACAGCACATGGGAACTTTTGCCTCCATCAAAAAGCAGCCGCTGCAGCCAGAATTCAATCCTGCATCCTTGGGCGGATTAGTTGAGCGCCCTAATCACTGCACCACCACGGCGGGCCTAAAAAAGAAAGGTTTTGTGTCTGAATGTTAAACTACTTTTCAACCGCTACTGCTGGTGGGCTTTTATAGCTCAAGGTAGACTAAAATAAAAACTGAAGAAAAATGTAATGAAAGAAGTTCGTGAAACTGTCATTTCGTATGCCGTCTGATATAGGAAAAATTATGTTCCAACTTCAACTCAATAAAAGCATCTCTTGCTGCTGATCAAACATAAACAGAGTTAACAAAAAAAAAGGCCCAAATATCAGGTCAATGAAAACCAGATCAGATTGTCCTCTATATTTTTTTCAAGCCTTGCATATCAAAACTGCTTTTACGATGGCATTCTCTCTTGATTCTGCATGATCTGCAATCTATTGTAGAGCAAGGAATGACTTTTGCAAATACTGCTCAGCTTTTTCACAAACTGCTCAGTTGCTTACGAATGGGCTACCACCAGAAACTATGCGCTTTTTGCATCTTGTGTTCTTGGTTAGCAAATCATCAAACTTCACTTGCCTATTGAAAGCTTTAATGCAACAGCATTCAAGACCCCGTTTTCCAGGAAACCTGGCGTCAGCGTTGTGACAGAATCACAGAATCACCGGCATTGGGTATGGTGGGTGGTAATTGGCAGGTGCTCCGAACTCGGCCTTTGCCATTGAGATGGGAGGAGAGACCAAATTCCACCAGCCTTCCAGGCCCCTTGAATCCCATGTCGGACATGCTGCTCCTCGACCATGCAAGCATGTTCAATGGGTTGATTAAAGCAATGATTTATGTCCATGTCAGGCAGTCTCTCACATAACATGTTATCATACAACAGTATGATAATGATTGTGTGCGAGATAACAGAAGCACAAATAAAAAGTTACTGATTAAGCTAGTAACAAAGTGAATGGACATGAATGAGGATGCACAAGGCGAGTTTGTAAACGGGAGCTATTAACACTGTCACATCGTACCCTTAAGGGTGGAGCTTAAGTGTTCATCCTAACTTTTTCTTGCGCCAGATCTACATCCATAGTTTCTGGCTTGAAAAAACTTGTAGCACATACATTTAGTTTTTTGCATTTTTTAGGCCCAACCCATTTAATGATGGTTTCTACAGTGCTTACAGTGTCAAGACACTGGCCTTAACTAATAAGGTTCGTCTCCAGCACATTGAGAGGACACTTGCGACTACTGTGAGTTATTATTCACGGAAACAAAAATGGCAGAGGTTTAATCCTGCTAAACTTGATGAAAGTACCCATTGCAGTGTTTGCGTGTTGCCTCTAAGATATTGGTTGGGTGGGCTTTACTACATCGGAAGCCGGTGTACTTGCCCAGGCGTGACTTGAAGGGTGCCATTGCCGCGCGGCCAGTTTGCAGACACGCAAACATTAGACAATTTTGCTAGGCTTTGTACTTCTGGATCAGTACTTTCACACTAAAATGCAGATGCATTTTAGAGGAAGTGTAAGGAAAGAAGAGGCTCTTCTCTCTCCTGTCAATTTTTTCAGCTACTAGATCGACCACTCACCGTTCAGTGAAACAGGCACAATGACTGTGACCACTTACATTATCCTTCTAGTAAAACAAACAATTCTAGTATGAGTCTATACCCCACATAGGAAAGGTAAGGTGCACAAAATTTTATTTCACTTCAGCAACAAGCCTTGACGGCAACTTGACTAAAAAAGAAAAAATACACTAAAAACACAAAGGGTGCCTTCCCGTGTCTGGTTTCGAAAACGCCAAAACAGCAAATAAAAATATAAAGTATGAACATAAAATCTAGCAGCAGGATCAGTAAAACTGTCTGTCTAGTCGGTTAAAACAGCTTGCTTAAGGTAATAAGCCAGCTATAAAACATTAAGATTATAAGAAAGCAAAAGAGGACAAGAAGCATGGATTATGGCTGTCAGGATCTGCAGCTCAACTGTGGCACATGGAATGTTTAAAGAAGACAAACGAATTTCACACCAAGTCACCTGTCTGCTTGCAAACAACTGTTTAGGTGAGTCTTAAATGAACAACACTAAAAGTGCGAGAAATGTTTTGCATCCTGGGCAGCAACTGTTATTTGATGAGATTGAAAAGTGTAGCACCCAAATGATAGCTTAAAATGCCTTTCTTCCTACCCAGAAGCTACATCACTTTTTGCACCGTTTCTAGCAGCGCCAGCAATGTGCTTTTGCCGCTGATGAGAACTATGGTATCTCTCGGAACCTACCTATCCCTTACATTGCCCACACCTCATGACACTGGACTTCTGGCTGTTTCCCAAACACGATACGTGCTTCGCATTCGACAAGACACAATGTGGTGCACCAGTGATGACGTTAACCCCTGCCCTCATTCTGCTACAATGACAAGCAGACATTAGTAGCAGAAGTGCACTGACACTGGTTGAAACTATATCAAAAAGTGATGCGCAGATACCATCACTACTACAAATCTGCAATCTGGCACTTACGATAAATGTTAACATCCAGGATGCAGAACGTACTGGACATGCCTCATGCTACCGGCAAAAAAGAAAAAGTGTGCCAAGATTTTCCTTCCTAGCCCATCGTACTTGGCATGTCAAGGGCAAAAATGTTTGTACACACTGTTCACAGGTAACAGGCGAGCAACAGTCTGATAATAGCACATAAACTCCTTGACTTGAATAAATGCTAAATAACACAGTCTTAGGTCAGAAGAGTGAACTGAACTGCATGCACTGTCGTTCACTGAACGCAGTTATATATAAATGACAGCAAACTGTAAAAGGAGGTGATATGGGCAGTGTCTGGTAGAACTCATAGTTTGCGTCACAAACATTGCCAAAGTACAGCTTTCGAGGCCTACTGGCCAACTGCAACATGAATGACAAAATGAAAATGTAACGACATGAAAGGGCACACCATCACGAAAGCCCGCTTTACATGTAAGGCTTGACAAACTCCAGTGTCTTCAATAAACGCCAGCAAATATACTGCATTCACAGGAAACACAGAAATAAGTGAAAGCAAATTTTACATCTTACTGCACCACACTTGGCAAGGCCAAAGATAATGTCATTCCACATAAGTGAAACGGCCAAGCTGGCTTACAGCACACTAACCTGCGAAACAAATTCTTAGCTGTTGCTTTTCGACCAAAATTTATAGCACTGTGTTTTAGTTCCGGTTGCTACATGCTGTATATTAACACGCTAGTTATTTTCCAACAAAGCACTCAAAATTTTTGTGAATCACAACACAACTAGATTAGGCAAAGTTCTTCACTGAACTATATTCAATAATTTCGTTACACTGCACACACTATCCTGAATGCAAGAAAAAAAAGAAAAAAGCAAAGAACACTAACCGCTTTCCTTACAACTCTCAGCATAAAATTAAGAGTGAGCAATTTAGCTCTCGGTGTCTAGTGCCCAAATGCAACATGAATGTAAAAGAAAATGTAATGACATGAAAGGGCGCACTCTTATTACAAAAGCATTTTACATGCAAGGCTTGCCAAACTCAACTCAAATGTCTTCAATAAACATCAGTAAGGGTACTCTAGGCACAGGCAACACAAAAATAAGTGGAAGCAAAAAAAAAAAAAAAAAAAAAAGAAGAAAGAAAGAAAGGTCAAGCTGGCTTATAGTACACTGAACTGCAAAATAAATTCATAACTACTGCTTTTCGACCAAATTTTACAGCGCAGTGTTTTAGTTCCGATTGCTACATTAACAGTGAAAACTAGCACAACTAGGTTATGCAAAGTTCTTCACTGAACTATATTCAATAATTTCATTAGAATACAAGAACAAAAAGTTAAAACATTTAACACTTCTCTTACAGCTCTCAATCATGCAGCACAAATATGCACTCACTCCATCTCGCAGATAAGAAAAACTTAAGAAAACGCAGCACATTAATAACATGAAAAAGAAATAAAACGCGAAAAATGTACAGTATCACAGGTAATGAAGCTTTGTAGGCATGCTTCTTGTCTTTGTAGCCAGTTCTGGCCCTGTTTCTTCAGAGAGATTCAGAACTGCTACCAGTCACCGACTAGGTCAGGCATTTGAGCGAATGCATTAGCTAAACGAGCCCAACTGTGTTCAAAAGGTCCATGCGCACCCTGGTCAGTGATGAAAAGTTCCTCTTCTTTCACAACTGACAAGTTCACAGATCCATTTACCAACAGTGATGTGTCAATAGGAAACAGTTCCACACAACAAGGTGGAAGCACCACATGGCAGAGGGTTGGCTCTTCTTTTGCAAATGGCAGCCTTGTCACTGGCCTTTGTCGCACCTTGCGCAAATATTTTTTCATGTGACTTGACTGGGGGCTATCATTTTTTCCTCCTAGTTCTGCTGGGCTGCTGTCATCAGAACGAAGCTCAAATTCTCCATCTCTACTGCTGCCACTGCTTTTTTGTTTCTTTGCTGAACTAGAACCGTTAGAACTTGGATAAGTCAGCTTGCCTGCTCCTGGCAATTCGTGATTCTTACCCTCATCTAACTCATCAGAAGATAAGGAAGGTAACTCATCTTCCGATGAAATATCATCCAGTTCATCTAAAGGGTTATATGTTGGGTCATCATTAGAGTTTTCAGAAGCCTTTTCGCTGTCAGATGACGAGTCTTCACTGTCTGATAATGGCCTCTTGGAAGGCTTCAGATGGAGCGGTTTATCCAATTCTCTCAAGATCATTTGTGGTTCTAGCAGAGAATCCATGCAGACTGATCTCGCAGAAGCAGTTGCTGTTGCAGGAGCAGTGTGAATGGCCTCTTCTCTTTCTTCATCATTACAGGTCACAGGCATGGTGCGAGCAGTTGCAGTTGTGTCTCCTGTTTTTTCAGCTTGCTTATCATTGGAGGTACACGGTACAGTGTGAGAAATCACCTTAGGTGCCTCTTGATCCTGTTCCTCATCAGAAGAAATGACGATAGCTTCTTCAGTCACAACATGACGAGCAGTGGGACAACTGCCATTTGAACCATGCTTGAACCGAAAAGATCCGAGGTCTCTTCCATTCCAGTGGAGCTGTATAATGCCCCCTTTGGAAACACTTTCAGGGACTCCATTCACCATGAGAAAAGTTTCTATACCTTTTCTAACCTCGTCTAATGAGAGCATGGACTCAATGTCAGAGCTGACAATAATGCGCTCCCACGAGCTGTTGAGAACAGATGAACGCTGTGCATTGCCCTGGGCTGCCTGCGACAGCTTGGAAAGCCCCTCACGAGAAGCAGTTGCTTTGGACCGCTGCCAAACTTGAGTTGGGTACGCTTTTGGTGGCTGTGAAGCACGTCTAACTGCTTTGTTCGCATGAGAAGTGACACATGATGACTGTGACTTCTGTTTGCTATCCCGGTTGTTAACTGCACTTACTAAACTGTTTTGCAATGATCCCCTGTCTTTTTGAGGCTCCTCAACTCTCCCTTTTGGCAGCTGATTCGAAGACTGGCAACTTGCAGTAGCCACCGCAGCTAAGCCACTGGGTGCCTGGAACCTGAGTGGTTGGCTCGGACATGTAGTTTTCATACTTCCATGTGGCGCTGGAGTCACTTGGCATTTGGTACCATGGTACTGGGATACTGTGGTAACTGGTGCTGAGACCAGCCTTATTCCTTCAGTAATCAGAGGTACTCGAGCTGGTACAACTGGCTGTTGGGTTGACTGTGGTATTGTAGTTATTGGTACTGTAATCATGGGTACACAAGGGGGTGCACTCGGACTTATTTCTTGAATAATCAGAGGTGCTGGAGTTGGCACATTTGGTGATGAGTTTGGCTGGGATATCAAGGGTACTTGGAGTGGCACACTCGGCTTTACTTCTTGAGTACTCAGGGGTACTTGGAGTGGCACACTCGGCTTTATTTCTTGAGTAATCGGAGGTGCCTGAGTAGGCGCACTTGGCTGTACGCTTGGCTCACCTGACTGTACATTTGGTGCCACAGTCCCAACTGCAGGCGAAAAAATCACAACGCGTGAAGGACGCACACGGTAGCTCACTCCATCGTTATCAGGAACCAATTCTGACGTTGCCGTTGACAGCTCAGTAACGCGGGATAATGTAGCCATCGGGTTCGAATGCAGTGGCATCTGACTAATAGGTACTGGCAGCAGGAAAATCTGTTGCGTCACGCTAGCAGCGCTGTTGCTAGGAAGTCTACGTTCGTACTTGCGGTCGTTTGAGTTTTTCATAACGCGCGGCACAAATCCTCCGACTACTGCGGTGCTCACATCACTGTTGTCAGTAGTGGCTTCGATCTTCACATTTGCCTGTTGCACGCCGTAACGCTCGACTTGACATTCGCGCGCTGAAGCACTGCTTCCGCTTGCATTTGGTAAATAGCTGGACAGAGAGGCCTCGGTTCCTGAAGCACTTGCAGTTTTTTTGTCGGCATACTGAGTACAGCGCCTAAGTACACCACTTTTTGTCATGACTAAAGGGGTTTCGGAGAGATTGGGGTAATGTGCCAGTGTGCCTCCGTTGGTGTCCTCCGGATCACTGCAAACTTCATCATTGGAGGACTCATCGATGGATTTTGGCAAGAATTCAGGATGTTTCCTGGCCACGAACTTAGTAATTTCGTTTATACTGGCTAGGCTGACCACTTCAGTGATTACTGGCATCGGGAACTCTTCATCGGAAGGCTCCATGGCATCTGCAGGTTGTTGCATATCAGGTACCTCTGCAGCCGCACGATCCATCGGAGACTGAAGCGCCTTGGCGGAGCTGCTTGCTGGCCTCATAGATGCACGCGACGCTTGGCTCGGCTGGCTCGGCTCACCGCTTCCGCTCTGCAGCTGCAGGCCAGCACCTTGCTGTCCGCAGGGCACCCTGGCTGACTATTCCCAAAGACATGCAAGTATTTGTAAGCCGGGATAGAATCTTACAGATCACGCACCGAAATGCGCGACCGCGACGAGGGTAACGACTTTCGCGCCCAGTCTTCAGTTCACATCTGCTCGATATTTTTGCAGACAATAGTTCATGTCAACTTGCTGTCTGTCACTGTTAACTTTTAGCCATAAGCTAGCTGTGCGGGCAAACAACTATCAACGAATGGCACTCACACAAAATAAACAGCACCAACTTCTGCGCTTCCCGCACAACCCAACGCTAGGCACTCAGGGCACCTATGACTGCTGAGCCAAAGGCTGAGCCACAGACAAGCCACAGATGCCGATGAGACTTTTGCGCGGTTTGGCGGTTGAGGGCGCTCAAAGCTTCAGTGTGTCTGCTGTTTGTAAGGATTAAAATGAAAATTAGCAAGGTGAAAAACTTTCAAGCTTAGAGTAGAGCAAAGCAATGCATAATTTATGATTATGGTATTATTTTTTATGGCAACTTGTGCGGACTCATAATTAAAAACCCTGTGTCAAGAAAACGGAGACGGTGGGGACTTGGTGGGGATGCAAAGTTACGTCAAAAAGGAAAGTCATAAACAGAGAATGCGAAGGCAGGAGGAATTGTGAAAAACAGAACTCTTTAATGTGATCAGTTGCGAAACTTTTCATAGGGCCCATGTATTAAAAAATGACAGTTTTGATTAGTTAAAATTTAAGTACTTACGAATAGTGGCGGCGCCCAACGTTACTCGAAAAAACTCAGTTTCACAGCTTGCCTCCAAGATTACCTCACGCTACGCGCGCGCGAAGGTGATCTCAGAGGCCATTTACAGTTCCCCATATCGCCCAGCCACGGTGGAAGATATAGTGAACTAGAGTGGAAGAATAGTTTATCTTGCACCGTGCGCCCAGCGGAAGAATGTGTCCCCGGTGGCCGTCGCGAGAACTAGCGGCAATGCAGCACGGCCCATCTAGTAACGTTGGCACGGCTGTGAATGCAGTCAACTTGTGCTTAGGTACTCTTGCTTCTTCCCGCTCCCTGCCGGGTGCGTCGTCTGCTACACGCGGCGCGGAAGCGTGGAGCGGTCGGCACACATCTAGCTTTTGCGTGCTGCTGTTGCACTGTACATGGCTACAGTATAATTATAACCATTACGACAGCTTTGGCTCCGAAGCCACGCATTATCTTAGAGAACGCGTCTGTGTTATGCGAAATTCACTGGTTAATGCTGTGAAACAAGTGTGACAGCGCAGTCGGCTTGCTCACAAGCGCTGTTTCTTGCTTTACTCCCTCGCCTGTGTTTTGTAGTGTGTTCTTTCAGGGCATCGATACTATCATGGAAACAAATTAGTCAAATGTTTAGTGCATAGTAGCCCTCTAACCATAGAAGGTAACGCTGCGAGTGTCACGTTTACTGCTGCGCTGCGCAGACTGCCTCCATTACATGCAGAAATCTGCTAGCCATGCAGGCTGCCCAGCTAGGCAGCCTGCATGTGCATGCAGTGCATGAAGCTGGCTACTCGCATGAAACAATGTAGTGAACAAGATTACGAATAAACGGCTTCCGTCGCCGCCTAATCAGAAGCTCTTTTCATAATGTCTGACTTTTGAGGTATGGCGCGGAACATAGCTCCAGATCAACCCTCTCGCACTCCCATATAAAGCAATGTAAAAAAAAAAAAAAAAAAAAAAGAGGTTTTGTTGCTGTGTCGTCTAAAACAACGTCAGATGTGAAAAGTTATTTAATGAGTTTACTGAAAGAGGAATAATCAGTGCGAATTGGCGTGCGTACTGTGAAAGGCAATGACTAAACAAGCGCGAGTCTATTTAAAAAAGCTCATTGCGAGTAGTCACTACTACTACTACTACTAAGCACTTAGGGGTATTCTTGGGGAAGGGGATACTGGACGCGGGTTACGCCGGCCTAGGTCGTGGCGGCACTCTTGGAGTCCAGGGGAAGGGGATGTGGGGAGGGGGTGGGAGTAGTCATAGGAAGTTGTGATTCTTTGAGAGATTCCCCCTTCCTCTTTACACAGAGAGAGAGAGAGAGAGAGAAAAGAAACGACATAGTTTTACTGCTTGTAGGGGAAGTTAATGTATTTTCAAACTAGCACTGGACTGAAGTTTTGTTGCACCTTTTTTTGCATGCGATTTTGTATTGCTTCAATGCGTGAATTAAGGAGCTCATATGCTTAGTTGGTAGCATATCTTGAGCTCATTCAGAAGTCAATACGCTTTTGTGCTTGCCCGCGCCACAAAAATTAGTTAAAAACCCATTCGACTTCATACCTCAGTCCAGGAAGGCGTTTGACATGCCAGCCTTTGCAAGTCTGGAAGGCCTTGTAGACACTGTGTTAACGAAAATAAAAACAGCGCTAAATTTTACACATACTACCCAGAAAGACAAACGCGATCGTGTTTGTCTTTCTGTGTAGTTTCTGTAAAATTTAGCGCTGTTTTTAGTTTTGTTAATACAATGTCACACCAACTAGCCCAGAGGCACTGTTGGCCTTGTAGACGCCGATCTAGATCCTCTTCTGAACTTTTTAGGTGCTTATCAACTGTGATATCCCTTTTTTTTTTTTTTTTTTTTTTTTTTTTTTTTTTTTTTTTTACTGTAAGCTGCCGCGGCTCGCAACATGCATTTTCTACGTCACATGCTCAATTATTTTTGTGATCCCCTTGCTTGTTGAATTTCTCTGCGGTTCTTATGATTTCTCCTCTCTTCGCATTAGCTCTGAGTCGCAAGCCCCGCGCGCAGTTTCGTAGAACTGGCCCTCTTCAGAAGAGATTCTACGTAACCAACGCTCAATTCACATGATGTGAGAACTTTATGGGCAACGTATAGTCACTGCCGTGATAACCGCTCACCAATGACAAAAGTCTTCTCTACAAGGAAATTTCCTCGCCCTCAAGGCTCGTCTATTTCTCGAGCTCGTCGCGAAAAAATACTCAAATTTCCATCGAACTGCTGGCATTACGAACTCAAAGTGATCGATCAAAATCTGTTTGTGCAGCTCAGCTATCAATTTTGTGCAGGTTCCTGAAATCTTGCAAGTTATCTTTCCGGCATTGCTTGCGAAACACACGGCGTAGCGCAATTATTTAGGTGTTTTCTCTTCGGTATAATGCCTTTTGCGTCCAAAATATATGTGCTAGCAAAGAAATAAAGAGCCTTGATGCACGAATTACATCACGAGCATACTTCAGTATACTTCCTCCTCTAAATGTATGCAGATCAGAAATTGCTCACTCTTCTGTGCAGAGCTTGTGCCCACCATTTAATCTCGAGAGCGTCTGTGACACAAACAAATGACGGAATACAAAGTAATCGTTTCAATGGGCACCGTTGCCCACCGGTGCATACAGGCCGGCATGAAAAGGCCTGATGTTAAGAATATATATATATATATATATATATATATATATATATATATATATATATATATATATATATATATATATATATATATATATATATATATATATATATATATATATATATTGTGAACTCTCCACGGATCTTCTTTCATTTGTACATACCATGATCTTCTTCTTCCTCTTGTACATACCATCATCATCGTCCCGCGGCGCCGGCTCTGGCGCGCGCTTGGGTTTTCTCCATCAGATTAAACGCTGACACGGCATACCTTGCCTTGCCTTCACGACCTTGCCGTCTGAACCTGGCCTTCTTTCACAATATATATATATATATATATATATATATATATATATATATATATATATATATATATATATATATAGCAGAACGCTTCAGCTTCATCTAAGAGAGAATGCAATAGCGCCTTTACCGCCGTCTCTTCATGGCGCCAATTTTAGGCATCGAGAGGCTGGCACGTAGTTGGCAGAACAACGTCTATTTTGTTTGATTTTAGGGGAAAGACGCAGCATTTTCTCGGCGCACACCCTACGTTTACAGTGAACGGCATAGAATTGGAGGCACACATGTCGGCGGCTGGAATACTGTCACAAGTTGGACTGAAACTGAAAAATCAATCAATCAATCAATCAATCAATCAATCAATCAATCAATCAATCAATCAATCAATCAATCATCCTTTTATTTTCTCTATATTAGAGAAGGAGACAGGACTAAAAGCTCGGAAGCTTGACAGAGGTCCTGCCCCCTTTTTTACATTGGCATTGCATCAGACAAGCGACAATAAATTCTGCGCTATACATTATAGCACAAAAGAAGATAACACACCTTGGAAAAGAAGCAAAAAGTACCAACACAAAAATGCATGCAGCGTCATCCATACATGGCAAAATTACTTTTCAAGAGGAATTAAATTACATTACTAATTACTTTGTGGAAAATCGCAGAAAAGTAATTAAATTACATTACTCATTACTGCTTCTAAATAGTAATGAAATTGCATTACAATTACTTCTACTGAATAATTCAATTACTTTTAAATTACTTTCTAGTTTCCATCCATGCAAAAACTAAGTAAAGCTAATGAACAAAACAAGTCGTTCTCCAGATGCGAAGCGGCGGAAGCACACACATTCTTTCGTCTTCTCGCCAAATTCCGTCTTAGATACCTATTCCTTCCCTCTTTCCTACAGCACTTGCCATTACCAGAACAAGACAACCGCAAAAAAAGGAAAAAGAAAGCAGAAGCATGGTCGAACGGTCGTGAACTGACTGGAGAACCCAGCGTCTTGCTGGCCCGGAGCTGTCTCCGCCATTTCAAGGGCCCGAAGAGGTTAGCTTATTTATTGCTTCCGTAGTCCCAAGAATCGACGTCGGCACCTTTTGCCGACTGCTCAGTAATGCTCAAGCCACGGCGGCTCATGCCATGGACGTATCGCCCGTGTGCTGTGCGATGTCAGTGCATGCTAAAGAACCGCAGGTGGTAGAAATTTTCGGAGTCCTCTACCACAACGTCTCTCGTAGCCGGAGTCGCTTTGGGATGTTAAACCCCACAAATCAAATCAAACCAAACCAACCTTCCACCTATCCCCCCACCCTAATCCACCCTCGCCCCGTGGTGACGAGTGTAACCAGGCACCGACGTGCCCTAACCGACGCAACAGGGAGTGCCACTGCGCTGCGCTTCCAACTAGTTTCAACTCCAGTCTTCTTGCACCATCTCTCCCTTCGGCATTCCCTTGACGCCTTGTATCCTGCTGCTTGGAGAGTGGTTGTCATGGGATAGCCGCCTAAAGTGACCTTGCCACACTCGGGGTCTCAGACGCACTGTTCTGCTCAATTCTGTCTCCTTTTGCCGATCTGTTACACTGGCTTTGGTTTGCCGTACGTCGTTCCTGCTTTCGCGGGAATCTACTTTGTTGTCTATTGAAGGAGTAGTGGCGAACTTTAGTGAAAGTAATTGCCAAAGGAATTAATTACTATTGCTGCGAAATTACTACTAAAAGTAATTCATTACATTACTAAATTACCAACCCGGAAAAGTCATTCATTACATTACAAATTACCGAGAACAGTAATTAAATTATAGTAATTTCATTACTGTAATTCAGTTACTGCCTGGTCTGCATCACACAAACTTGTTCAGAAAAAAAATCTTAATAACAGTGTTTGAATGCTGGAAAGAGTCAAACATTTCTTTGTTTAATTTATTTCACAGTACTGGCAGTGTGTAAGAGATAGATTGTTCTGAGTAATATGCTCTAGGTGTAGGAACTAACCACATTTCTTTATTTCTGGTTTGTGGAATATGGGTGTTTTTTGCAAGTTCTGCGAAATTACAAGCGTAATTTTCATTGCTCCGCGAAGCACTTTTGAAGCTCATTAAAAGTCTGTATTCGTGTAAAGTGAAGACTGGCAGGATTTCGTATTTTAAAAACAGGTCAGTCGTAGGGAAACAATAAGGAACACCAGCAATGCATCTCACAGCTCTTTTTTGGAGAAGATGCAACTTGGTCATGTTCGTGATACCAGTGGTACCCCAAACGATAATACAGTATTGCAAGAGAGATAGAAATAAAGAGTTATACACCAACAACGTAATTTTGACAGGAAGAATGTTGCGCAAGCGCGATATAATTTCGACGGCTGAGGATACTTTAGATGTAATATAAGCAACATGATCATTCCAAGTCAAGTGCTTTGAAAACTTGACACCAAGGATTTTGACAGAATCCAATCTCCACAGGATCACAGTTTAAACATACATTGAGTGGCCTAAACAAGTGGCCGGCAAGTACAACACTATTTTAGTCTTTTTAGGATTAATCTTCAGAAAATTTGCTTTTGCCCGTGTATTTTGTATTTAATGCATCAATTGTTCTACTTGCTTTTTCTTGAATATCATCTGATTTCCCGGAGATGAACACTGAAGTATCATCGGCGTAGGATACAAATGCACTATTAGGTTCACAATGCACAATATCATTTAGATAAATTAAAAATAAAAGCGGACCCAATATGCTTCCCTGGGGAACTCCTGTGCAGATATTCTGTACTGAAGACAAGGAACTTTTGAAGTCTACATACTGTGTTCTATGGGAGAGGTATGATTCCATTAAGTCTAGTGCTTTTCCGCGGATACTGTAGGTTTCCTTTTTATGTAAGAGAATTTTGTGACTTAATAAATCAAACGCTTTTGTGAAATCTATGTGAAATTTATGTAAACGCTTTTGTGAAATCTATGCAAAGAAGGTGGACGTAAATAAGAAGCGAAATTGCATGGCACCACACTGAACGGCTACAGCACAATTTAATACGAAATGACATGCGTATTCTTCGGATGCGGTTTTCTCACTTCTAGGTTACGGCGACGATATTGATATCGCGTATCGAAATGAAAACGAGGAACAGACAACGTTACTAGATCGTTGGTGGTGGCGAGCAAGTCGACAGCGCTGTTACACTTGTTTCACGGCATTAAATTTCACATCACCAAACGCGTTCTCCAAGGTAATGCATACCTTCTAAGCCAAAGCCGTCGTAATGTAGTTATAATTGTGCTGCAGCCATGCAGAGTGCAACGGCAGCACGTAACAGCTGCGTGTGCGCCGGCCGCTCCACGCTTCCGACCCGCGTGTAGCAGACGACGCACCCGGAAAGGAGCTCAAGAGTCGACTGCAGTGGCGTTAGCTGTGAAACTTATACCCCTGCGTTTCGAATGCCTTCGAACCGAATGCCATTCTACATGAATGCCGAACATGTGCTGCTACAGGGCGTGTTTCGAAGGCATTCGACTGAAATGTCCTTCGAGTCGAATGAGCTACGCGAAAACATTCGAGACTTTAGAATGCCTTCGAAACACGAACACAGCAAGCGCCGACCAATAGCAGGTCGCCATCGCTTTACTCCGCCCACAGCCGGGCTGCGAGGTATCGCGACTGCTTCGCTTCTGCAGTTGTTGATTTCGATATCTGCTGCTTGGTTTCTTCTGCTGCCTGTTTCTCGAATAGCGATCGAGTACTGGCTAAATGAGTGCTTGAAGATAATATTTCGGTTTGGTGACGTCGCGTACGACCGGGGCTTCTCTCTGATACTCCCTGCTTTCTCCAACGTGACCAATGTATATCGCTTTAGCGAGAAGTATGTGCAGTGACCGTTCGCATTCACTGCAACGGTCCTTACGTCATCCGCAAGCTTGTGACGTTCCCGACTTTGCTGGCTGCCTGCTCGGCAGTCAGGGTCATATCGACGCCTTCAGTTTATTGTATGCTTGTCCTGCCATGTAAACAATAGTCGATTTTAGAACACTGCCCAAACTACACTCGATGGTCATTTGCATTCATTAAAACTTGTGCATTGGCTCTGGAGAATCATAGGCTATTGCGGGGAAGAGAGTTGCCGCCGAATGAAATGCAATCATTTAACATGAGTTTATCGCATGGTTCCCCGCCGGGGTGGCGCAGTGGTTACGGCGCTCGACTACTGTTCCCGAAGACGCGGGATCGAATCCCGGCCTCGGCGGCAGCTTTTCGATGGAGGCGAAAAGCAAGGCGCCCGTGTGCTGTGCGATGTCAGTGCACGTTAAAGAACCCCAGGTGGTCGAAATTTCCGGAGTCCTCCACTACGGCGTCTCTCATAGCCTGAGTCGCTTTGGGACGTTAAACCCCACAAACCAACCTTTATCGCATGGTTGAGTGTTCAAGTTTGAAATACAGCCGCTCATTTCGCTTGTATTTATAATGTATAGCGTAGATACAAGCGCTGTCGTCACGCTGTCGCCTCGTCGACCTAGAGGTTTCGTGAAGCCACCTAGATCTGTCAAGGACATGAAGGGCTGCCGTCAATGTCGGTTGCCCGACAAACATGTCGCAGTACAATAATATGCGGCTGCTGGACATGTTTGTGTTGCTGTCGGTCTAGCGTGACCATGGGAACCACTGTCTATCATTGCGCCGTTATACTTTGTACAAACTGAAGAGAAGCGAAACTCGATGGAGCAGTGCCATTGCATCACCGCGAGTGAATGTTGAAGCTTTCGAATGAGTTTGGAAACTGTCGCGTAGCACCGCGGGAGCCCGTTTAGTCCGAATGTCATTCGAAATTTCGAATGCCAGTCGACTCGAATGTCATTCGAAGAAGCCCGTGTAGCACTGGTATAAGGTGATGACCGCGGCGCTTTCATTCGGTCGCGCGTGACCCCTTGCGCACCGATGCCGCCAGGGAAAATGTGACGCTGCTGCCAGCGGCGCGGTAAGCTTCAGCCGCGTCGGCCCATGCGTCGGGCCTCGGGCGCGCCGTAATCAGTCGCTCTGCAGCTGAATTTCGTTTTGTTGGTTTTGTTGCTTGTTTCGAAGTGTTTATCGCAGTGTTTTCCCTTGCGAGAACAATATGCACTCCTTGGCGCGCGGGGGCGTACATTGCCCTGTATACTGGAAGTCGACAAGAAGAGGCTGAGGAGTAAACCGGCGCCTAGCGCGCAGGTGGCGGCGCATTGCTTAGTTAATCCCCTTCGAGTTCCTGAATGGGAAGCGGGAGCCGCTCCCTATCTCGTTCGAAGGAACGCGCCGCAAAGCCTCGGCAGCGTCTCTTAATCACTCCTGTGTAGAAGCGAAGGAGACAGGTGTCGTCCGCGGATGGTCAGACAGGTGCGTGCCAGATGCGTGGGAACGAACATCTTCGCGAGTGCTCACAGGGTCAACTCCCCCTAAACTAAAAAAGAAAAAAAAGAAAAAAGAAACGAAGCTCCATGGGTCACCTGCCTGTACTGTTTCAGTGTCGGAAGAGCGCTGGAGACAGCGGTGACTGGGCACGGGGCGAGGGTGAATTTTCTTGGCCCAATCACGCCGCTTATGGCCAGTGATTGGATAGCTCGGGCCAAGGGGTGTGAACCCGAGGTGTAAACTGAAGTTGCCGAAGGTTCGTTCGGTGTTCTTGGTTGGATCGGGTCTTCGGTAGGTGCTCTGCACCATCGGCTCTGCCGAATTTGGGAGTCTCTCCCGGGAAGACCGACCAACAGGTTCCAGTTGTTGCCATGTCTTTGCAATCTTGTAAAAGTCATCATCATCATCATCATCATCATCATCAGCCTGATTATACCCACTGCAGGGCGAAGGCCTCTCCCATATTTCTCCACTTAACCCGGTTCTGTGCTAGCTGCATCCACTTGACCCCTGCGAACTTCTTAATCTCATCCGCCCACCTAACTTTCTGCCTCCCCCTGCTACGCTTTCCTTCCCTTGGTAAAAGTGTACATATGTAAATAGATGTACTACATAAAGCTCATAATCAAGTTCATCTGTCAAGACCCTTCAGTCTGGTGTTAAGATACCCGTCCCTGGCGGAGCAGCACCGCTGGTGGTGCAACGGGTCCCTGCCTGGAGAACGAACCAATTCGCGCCAACCCCTGGTTGGGCGGAACGACGGTACAAAATTTACTCCTTCAGCGGGCATCCAAGGAGTGGGATTTTGGGGGCATTTTATATCAGTCGGTATTGTTACATGGTCAAGGCCTTTGAAAACATACTCATGCATTTAGTCTGCTGTGCTGGCATGCAAAAGTTGTGGCAGAGATTCTGCACTCAATTGGCGATGTACCACAGATTGGTTTATAACTATAGCGCTAAGAGAAAAGAAGCTTTAACTTGCTTGATAATTAAGTAATTAAGTGTGTCAGTTTAGCAAAACTGTCATTTGAAAAATCATGAGGATGTACGAACCATTCGTGCTTAGATAACTTCTATGTACTCTATTGTGAAGGTGTTAATACAATTTCGGGTTCTTTACGACATTCTCGTAAAAATCTGAGCGCTTTATAAATGAAACTAATGTTTTTTTCGGTTGTCATTGCATGTCGCATATTTATTTTTTTTTCTTACGGAATAATTAGAGGAGTTCAAAAAGTGCCTTATCATCATCCCAACAAAATTTTACTTCATAAGCCACCTCGAAAGCAGGCTTTTGCAGAAGAGTTTATATATGATAGTTTTCCTGACTAAAGTGCTCTTGCAAAAAGTTCAAACTGAGAAAAATGAGTTGAAAGGTTTAAGAACGCTAATAAAGTTTAGGGCCTAAATTAATATATCAAAGTGGCCTGGCTGGTGCATATTTACTGCCGTGTGGCGACTGCTTCAAGTTTCTTTTCTTTTTTTTTTTTTTTTTTTTTTTATCAGCTAGCAGCAGTCCAGATGCCCAGCTTGTCTGCGCTCTTGAAATTCTTTGCTTGGTTGCTGGGCGTGCATCTTCGTCTAGGCTCCTTATTCTATCTCCAGCTTGTCAAGCACTTCGGTTACCCAGGCTTTCAGTGGTGCCAGAGCAGTGTTTGATGGTAATGGGTTTCACTTTAGTAAAAAAGAAAAAAAAAAGAAAAAGAAACCCCTTCCATTTCGGTTTACCAGACAAACAAGCGTTACCACGGCTGAAAATCTGCCTTTTCTTTCAGTTTTTTCCTTTAGCCATCTGCTGTACCCTCGATAGCAGTCTTTTTTTTTTTTTTTTTTTTTTTTTTTTGGTGTAAAGTGCGAAAATTAAGCGTCATAACTTGGTGATACACTCTGCGTTCAGCTTCTTGCCCACTATGCGGTTGCATCTTGAAATCAGCGTTCCTAGGCGCTTTCAGTGGCGAGTGCACCCCATCTTGCAAAAATATTAATTTTAATTTTTCCACTGCACAGGTGATAACCAAATTTGTTTCACAAGTTTCTTTAATACACGAATAATCCCAATCATCAAAAGATTAAAAAAAAACGTTTTTTTTTTTTTTGGGGGGGGGGGGGGTGAAAATCATCAATCGGAAAGACAGCGAGAAAAAAACGGAAAATACTAAAACCTAGTTATTGCAGATTCCTTTTTTTCCCCATTTTCCTGACTTGTAAGTAAAATATTCCATGACCGGATAATAAATGTTTCTTTACTGTCTACAATTGTATAAATATGTGTCATGATGGTATGCATGCTACAGATTTAGAATCAGTGCCAAATCTTTTTTTTTTTTTTTTTTAACTTTCAGAAGCCTTCATGTAATGCGAATTCAGTCTCGAGGTCCTACGTCGCGCATTAGAATCTGCTCTCCCCGTCGTGGTGGTTCAGCGGCTGAGTTTCGATGGAGGCGAAACGCAAGACGCCTGTGTACAGTGCGATGTCGGCGTGCGCTAAAGGAACGCCTAATAGTCGAAATTATTCCGAAGCTCTTCATTTCGGCGTCCCTTCATTCCCGAACCGTTTCACGAAATGTGCTCACAAAACGCTCTTGGATCCAGCTAGTTCTTGCGGGCTGGGGCCTGTAAAACAGTGCATTCCTCAGAAGTAATGATGAGGGCTAATGAAACATTGTTTTATAATAAAAATCCATTCTTCGAGACGCAAAAGAAAGTGAGTAATCCCGAAATGGGCGCATTTCATCCTCGGGTGTATCAATGCAGCTGACGCGATGCGCCCATTTCGGCTGCGCGTCTACCGCGCCTGTCCAGTGACTCAACTACAACTTTACCGCGCCTGAGTTACTCTAAAGACGCACTTCTACCATCAGCGCCGCCACGCGGCATCGGCGCGCTGTGGGGCCAAGCTTCACTGAGTTTGTTCTAGTAACGTTGGCGGCGCCCGCGGCCGTTAAAGGAAACGGCATTTAAATTGCAAACTTTCAGATCTACGATCAGCTAGAAAATAAAATATGTTCAAGAGTTGTAGTAGCAAAAATTTTTAAACATAACAGTCTACAGGTAATTAAGGTGAAAAATAAGAAAGAAAAGGAATCATTTCAGAAATCAATGACGGCAATAGCAGAAGGCATTGACCGCTTCTACATGGCACGACAATTCAGACACGCGAAAATGCGAAATTCGATCACTTTTTGAAGCGAAGTTTACCAACTGAAAAGCTCTGGTGGCAACAAACAACAATGAGTAGCTTTTCTTGTTCGTTTTTTTGTCCGACAGGTTCTCTAGCGGAACAAAAGCGAACTAGAGTAGGCGCGCTAGAGCTTTGCTACAGTGAACTCAGACTTCCTACGAATTTCGAGGGGCTGTTCTGTTTGTAAATGTGTCAGGAGCAGGATATGTTGAGTGCTTAAGTTGTGCTTTTAAATAAAGTGTTTCTCTCTCTCTTTCCGTGCAAATGAAAGTTTCAGAATTAACATACCAAATCCTGGCTTAAATCCCCAACACAAATCTTTGGGAATCCCTAGGCCATCGTTTCCCTAGGCTTGAGTCATGAGTGCGCCAAATTCAAGCTCCGCAGTGCATAAAAGGCCGACAGGTCCCACAAGCTCGACAGGCGTCGACTTTTTCGCGGCCATCGCGTGATTTGAGTACAGTGAGCGCTGAATTTAGAAGCATCGGCGGTGGCTGGCACTGTTTTGCGTTTCCGATTTCAGTGTTTCTATTTTGCATTGCATCCTTGGCATTAAAGGGACACTGAAGACACCAAAATATGCTACCAAAATCTAATAAACGGCATTTCGTGACTTATCGCTGCATATCCGGCAGCAAAAAATCGAATTACTGCCGAGATATTGAGATAAGAAATTGAATTTTTTTTGTTACCGCCGGTCGAATTCAAACTGTTTTCTCCTACTACGTAGTAGGACAGAATGACGCACACTATGACGCAAGAAGAGACTCCGTGATTGCTGGCGCGCGGAGAGGAAGTTGAGCCTGTTGAGCCGGCGCGGCCCGCGGCGTCGACCGGTTAGCATCCCTCAGGGGCCAACATGGCAACAGCGTATACTAGCAGTCGACCATCGCCTCACCATAAGTGACGGCCACAGCCGAAATAAATAAAATTATGAAGAGAATAATATACCGAGCGATGGGCCCATGAAAAAAAAAACATACATAGAGCGCTTATAATGCATAATACTTTACGTGTTTCTCAAGCTTTTGAGCTCCTTCGCACTGCGTATAAACAAACCAAGCAATCGGTCATCGCAACGCTTCCCGAAATGTTTACATACAAATAAGGTTTAGTTACCAAAAAAATAGTGTCCATCGCTGCTGCGCTTGCCAGTTTTGAAGCTTCGTCGCACTTTTTTCCTTGAAGGTTTGTGCTACAGCTCCGTGTCCAGTGCAAATTACGTCCACGGTAGCAGAGCATGACCGAAGAGCCGGCGCTCCTAAATTTTCCAGCGCAGTGAAATTCCACATGTTAAAAAAATTCCAGTGCACAATATGGTGCACATAAACATCCAGAACATTAGTTGCAAGTCGTGAGAGCAGGAAGCATGCCCCGATGGTCAAGAAGTTGTAAATTTTAGACCGACCGCAATGGCCTGTACACCTCAAAACATGAAGTGCCATTATAAATGTGGCCGTCACGTAATATGCAGAAATATGTCCAAGCTTCCTATGTATCGGCGTGGCCGAGTGCCAATGAACTCTTCAGTGAAGCAAGGCTGTCCGATCTCTCTGCTGCTTTTTGCTCTTTACTTGGAGCCACTTTGTCTGAGTGTTTTACATAACAGTAGTATCCATGGCTTCCCTCTCCTTGAAAATGAGGTTAAAGTGCTTGCATATGCGGATTATCTTGCGTTTTTCTGCACCGACAAACCAAGCATAGAAAAAGTTATATCCAGCATAGAACAATTTAGCATTGTTTCTGGTGCTCAGATGAATCACTCCAAGAGTTCCGGCCTTTGGTTTGGTTCGTGGAGCTCAACACCGCCCCTATAGGCAGGAGTTGAATGGTCATGTGTACCCCTAAATATCTGGGCGTTCCACTGCATGGATTTAAGTCAAGTGCAAATTACGGGAAAGAACGCGTTCCAGTCGTCCAGAGTTATGCTAATATATTTGTCCCCTATCGGCTTTCAACATTCGGTCAGGCTCAGGCCTGCAACATGTCTTTGGCGGCAAAAATTTATATTTAAATTACACACCGAAGCTCTCCCTGATAACACATGGCTCCATAGGGAAAACATTTTCGTATCTTCTGTAAACTGCCGTCTGTGTGATGTGCCTGAAACAATTGAGCACTGTTTCATTAATTGCAAAGACGCAATTCGTTTTTGGGATTTGCTGCAGAGAACTCTAAAGAAAGACTTTGTTCTAAATTCGTACAGTATGCGGTATCTTGCTGTTACACAATCTGATTACGAACCATATGACATGATTTTCCTTATTGAATTTCATAGCTTGTGGAAGACACGCATGTTGGGTTCCAACGCTGAACTGTTGTTCCACCTAGACTCAATTTGAGCAGAATGATGCTGCAACTGGAAGGACATTTCTGATGAAGATGACTTTCAACCTAACTGGTTTCCGCTGGTGACACAGTGTTTATCTTTGCCTGTCTTTTAGTTGTGTTTTCTGTTGTGTATCTCAGCAATGGCTGAGTGCATTGTAAATAGTCTGTGCACATAACCCTTTCTGTGCATAACCACGTGTATTAAATACCATGTCCGAAAGAAAAAAAGAAGAAACTCGGCGTAGCCGAGTGGTTAGCGCGGAACTTCACGGAGCAACCAGTAGTGAGTTTGAATCCCGCTGGTGGTATCACTTTTTTTTTGGTATTTCTTTTTGTTTTTACTTTTTATCCGAGGCCCTTTTTTCGCCGGGTGACCAGCGCAATAGGCAAGGATGCAATAGGGGAACAATGACATTTGGAACAAGACCGACGTTCTCCTTGGTGTGAGCGGCAAGTACGCCCCTTTTGTTTACGATGCCTGCAATAGCACGTTGAAGCTCTTGCTGTCACAGTATGTGGGACAGATGTGCCATGATTTAGTGACAATTAAATGATAATGCGCTTTTCCTTCGGCACTTAGCATATGTATGCTTTTCGTGGCGTACGTAGCTGCAGTCGAGCGGTCAGGTCAGGGTTAACGGGAGCTCGCAGTCGAAGAGGCGACGACGGCGATACGTCCGTTTTTCCGCTGCGTTTGTCCTGGAATGTAGAGGAGGCGAAGGAGGCGAGCGGAGCGAGAACGGGTAGTCACGTGACAAGACAGAAGGGAAAGCGTACGATTTTCTCGTGCACAAGTGAGCGGGCTACTCAAGTGACACCAGCGATGCTCCCGTCGCTCGCGCAGCCAGCCGCCGCCGGGTGTCATTGAACTTGAACTGCGGTCCGCTCCGATTGGCTACTCCGTTGTTCTGCGGAGCTGGAGTTTGCTCCGCGACGCCAGCGCTCGGTTTCCAGCGGAGCGGAGAGGAACTACAAAACCTACGCGCATTCGCTCCTGCGCTGCGCGCGGCTGTCTGCGGAGTCTGCGCAGCCCGCTCGCTCGGGAGCGCGTGCTACAGGCAGCCGCACGTGCAAGCGGAGCGGGAGAAGGAGAGTGAGGACGAGGGGGGATGGTCGTGCTATAGTCGTGCGTCTGTGCGCGCAAAGCCGGCGCTGTTTGCCAGTGGTGTTTCTTATTTTTGCTTTTTTCTGTGCCCCGGCTGACATAGAGGCTGGCTGGATGCACGCTTTTTATCGGTGCTTTCGAAAGTGAGAAATTATGATTAATTGATCTCCGCGGACATTGTTTTCAAAGAGCGCTTGTTGGCAGGCTCAGACAAAAAAAAAATAATGAACGCGAATTCGGTACTCGAAGGCAGAGGCAAGCGACAGGTATTTTGAAGGACTTGAGGCGGCACCTCTTGATGTCTCTTCCATGTTGTTCAGAGAATGAAGGGTCCAGCCTTCTCGTTGAGAATTGATACGCGTGTACACAGCGACGAGGGCTCTGGGCGCTGGTTGGGGAGCTTCCTTTCCATTTGTGACTGCTCACTTGAAAGGGGCCTATTCAACTCTTTGGGGAGAGACATTTTAGGCGATGCTGCCGGCGCCATGGTGCCTGCTTTCGGTGCGTTTAGGACGCGTTCCCTACAAAGGCACAAAGCATGCCGCCTTACCCTTTGGTTCCTGCTGACAGCGGTCAGGGGGAGTTCGCTGCTGTGGCGCTGCCATCCGAAATCAATGACTTATCTACCTTTAACGATGAGAGGTTTCTTAACGACCTGGATCACTGACGAGAAGCCGAGGCATGCCATTCTTTCGGCAGTTTCCTCTCTCCGCGAGACGAAGAGCGAGGAAATGCCTGACGACTTTTCATGCAGGCGGGGACATCTCTCCAAGTAAACCTTTGTCTTCTAAATTCCACAGCTACGCTGTGCAATCCCTAGTTCAGTTATCTCCTCTAGCGAATGCGCAGTTTTGAGCTCCCGAAGCAGGATCGCGTATGAGGATAGGACGATTAACGTATGTGTTTTCCTTTTATAAGCGCCGAATGATGGCATTAATGACATATATCTGTTTCTTGAGGCCGACTTGGTTCTGCGATGGCTGCTGCGGCACCGCCAGTTACAAACAGAGGTGCGAGATACGAGCGGTACGAGATACCTAAAAAAAAAAAAAACCGACAACCATCGTTTCAACACGAAAGAGAGAAAAACACTTTCACGAGTTTTGCGAAAAAGCGCGCCGTCACTTTTTCATTCCAGTTTTTTTTTCTTTCCCGCTTTGATGGAGCGCGACGGCGGCCAGAATGCGGCCGGAGGAGGAGAGAAACAACCGAGCGCGCGCGCGCAAAGACGTGCTGGAGAGCAGCGCGGAGCAGACGACAGCATGCTTTTCTATGCGGCGGGGAGCAGACGACGCGGCCGCACTGCGCGTAGGTTTTGACGGGATCTCCATGGAGGGCGCTGACGCACAGAGCGGCGCAGCGCCCCCTGGCCCAGGTTTTCTCCCCTATAGCTCCCGACCTCATCGCTCCGCGGAACGTCAAACAAGTCAGCCGGCGGGAAAAAAACCGGCTTCTGCGGGAAGCGACGTGCGGAAAACGTCCAGCGTTGCGCGTTTTCCCGCTAGTGTGAGCGTGCCTTTAAAACACGTATTTAAAGCGTGGCGCCCGCTCGACCCGCAGTCCTATCGCTACAGTGGCTGTACTATCGCTGCAATTAGAGACCTTTTTAGTTTAGCGCTACCGCTTACCGCTGCCACGCAAGCTTCAGTGCGCATGCGCAGATCACTCCGATGGCAACAGATGGCGCCACGCTCCTGACAAATTTCGGCTCACGCCGCACTCGAGGACTAATCAGCGCGTGCTGTGCTGACGGTGCACAGCAGCGGTAGACGGCCGCAGTAAGCGGCGGAGCTAGCAGCGCTACACTAAATGTATATTTTTGCAGATCCTAGGCGCTCACTCACGGGACACAAAAGTGACGTAGAGTACGTCACTTCTGTGAGCCCTGTCGACGTTTTTTTTTATTTTTTCATTCTACTGGGGGTAGCGACAAAAGCGCTTGGCTGTCGGAGCGCGGCTTCGAGCTGGAGGAGGGAAAGCACCTAGCCGTCTTCACTCAGCAGTACGCACGCTTTCCTCGGTATTTTTTTTTTCAATTAGCGCGCAAATGTTAAAAGGAGGGGCGGGCAGGCTAGCCAACGTAGACAGCGTGGTTTCAATCGAGTGACGGCTTGGAGCTGCCCTCGGTAAAGCAGTATGCACGCTTGCTTCCTTTCTTCTTCTTTTTTTTCCCCCTAGCTGTGAGATATGGGCGGGTTTGGCCTGAGGGGCAGCGGAGGGAGTGCTGAAGATTTGCGGTGCGCGTGTACTTGGCTCAATCGGTCGCTTTTGCACCTTTAAAGTTACGCGTGTTATGTGAAACAATATATATATATATATATATATATATATATATATATATATATATATATATATATATATATATATATATATATATATATATATATATATATATATATATATATATATATATATATATATATAGACCAACAGCGTGTTTACAAATAAACAGGGCGTTCGCGGCGCGGCAGCCTACTGGAAGTGAAAAGTAGGGTTAGCGCCTATAGGAATACATAGAACCGAAAGATTTCAAAGCAGTTTACTCTTTTCACGGGGCATCTATGATGTCGTTATTCGACACAGAGCCACCATGAGAATCCTAGAACAGATCGTGAAAATATGAAATCTTATTAGCGAAGCGAAGTATCTTTAAAACACCGCGAAACGCATGGGGATGCGAGTTGGGAGGGCGACCCATAGGAACACATGTAAACACAACTTACCGCAGCATAGTTCTGCGTTGGAGGAGGAGCCATGGCGGGGACAAAACAAACTGCTGCGAGCGCTTCCTCTCACAAAAAAAAAAAAAAAAAAAACTCCACGAGATGCGCGTACGTGACGTGTAGGCTACGTAACCCATGTGTCACGTGATTGCGCACCGAGGGTGTGCAAAAACATTCTCCCGCTACGCGCGCCCGAAAGATGGCGTCTTTGTCGAGGGTAGGATGAGCATGATATATAAGGGAAAGGGGGACAAAGCTGACATAAGCAACTACCGTCCCATAACAGTAACATCAGTGGTCTACAGGGTGGTGATGCAGATTATAAAAGACAGACTGCAGGCATGGGTAGAGAGCAAGGGGGTGCTAGGAGAGCTGCAGAATGGTTTCCGGAAGCAAAGGAGGTTTGGGGTGTCGTGACGCTGGGACTAAGTCGGCCCGGCCTTCACTTGGTAGCGTGCAGAGACTTGGGGTTGATGAAGGATTGAATCTTCGAAGTTGGTAAAATATATACAAGCAGGCTTAATGGCACTTTGATAAAACTTATTTACATGATTATTTACATGAAAAAGAAGGGTACATCAGCAAAATGGCAAGCGTTAAGAGTTCATAGCGAGAAGCGTCTGGATGAGCCGTTTACCCAGGGCTCAGAGCGTCTTTTCGTGCTCTGCAATGTCCTTAAAACCCCCTATGTCAAGCCCCTCTCTGAAGATGCTGACCAACCAGTTCCAGGGCACGCCCCTCAGATATCGGCATCCAATCGAACACATCACTGCATTGATGGTCTGATGCACTGACTGGTCCGGCATTGTTTCGTTGGGCGTGGTCACTTGTTGGCGGGAAGAGCTTGGGAACGGTGAGGAGGTACATTTCTATTCTTCAGCAAAGACCCAATATGCTGGTTCCGGTAAGTGGATTTCCTTCTCAGAAACCCAAGTGCACGTGCGCGCCACATACTGATCACAGCATTGTCCCTTTCCGACAATTGCAAATCTTTCCTGCATTCCCGGGAAATCTAATGGCCGTATGCGTCATGCTCCTTTCTTGTCCTGCACGTCAGCGGACGTCGTCTCCTTTGGACAATAGGCATTCCTCCCTTGACCCCAGGGCTTCTCGACGGGAAGGGTGAACAATTGAACGAAAGCACTTCAGGCCTTTTCCCACAGGGCAACATTTCTTTGTATTTTTTTCTAAACGTTTCCTTGACAGGGCCAATTTGGCATTTGCAGGGTCTCAATAAAGCAAAACAGGCTCCCTTAGCGCCCTTGCACCAACACCACATATCCATGCCCACAGGCGAACAATAGAGCGCGCAAGTGCGGATGATGCACGGTCATAACAGGGGACAATCTGTTCTCATTGACACAGTGTATTGAGGTAGCAGAAAAGGAACACAGACCCCTATGGCTAGCTTTTCTGGATAGCAAAGAAGCCTATGACAGTGTACTTGAAGAAGACTTATGGAGCATTCTGGATGTGTTAGGTGTGGAAAGTGAAGTAACCAATCTTTAAAAGATATTTATAAGGACAACCAGGTGCTAATAAAATAAAAAAAAAGGTGTCGAAGCCTGTAGAGGTAAAGAGGCGGCTTAGACAAAGATATCCCCTGTTACCTTTGTTGTTCATGCTGTACCTGCAAGGATTACAGGCTAAACCAGAGGGGAGTGGACTCGGCTTCAACCTTTCCTTATTCAAGCAAGGATAATATATCCAACAGTCATTACCAGGACTGATGTATGCAGATGATATAGTACTGATGGCTGACAACAGGGTAGATTTGCAGGAGTTGATAGGCATCTGCGGTACAGAGGGAGATGAGTTAGGTCTGAAGTTTAGCAAGGAAAAATCGGCAGTCATGATTTTTAATGACAATGAGGCCGGCAAACATAGGATACTGGAGGACATGCTGGAAGTAGTAGATAAGTACAACTATCTTGGGGTGTGCATAAATAATGGAGCTGAATTTTTAACGGAGCATGAAAAATGTGTGGCAGCTAAGGGAAGCAGAAACGCAGCCGTCATGAAAAGCAGGGCACTGGGGAATTACAACAGATGTGAAGTGGTGCGAGGGATTTGGAAAGAGGTGGTGTTTCCTAGTCTGACTTTTGCCAATGCAGTCCTGTGTATGAAATCAGAGGTCCGAGCACGGTTGGAAATTAAGCAGCGCGGGTGGGTAGGCTTGCTTCTCCTGGGAATACGCCGAACCAGGGTATGCAGAGTGACTTGGTACGGTCTTTGTTTGAGAGCAGGGAAGCTGGCAGCAAGATAGCGTTTGAGCAACAATTGAGAAAAATGGGAGAAAAGCGGTGGGCTAGGAAAGCCTTCAGCTACCTCTACATGAGGAACGTTGACACAGGATGGAGAAGGCGGACAAGAAAATTGGCAAGCAAATATTTGAACAGCAGTAGGGGGACCAGCCAGGAATTATCAGTTAAGAAGAAGGTTAAAGAAACAGAGAGGGGTCTGTGGAAAACAGGGATGGAGACCAAATCAGTATTGGAAATGCACATAACTTTCAAGGAGGAAATAGCCAAGGAAAACATTTACGATAATTCTAGGGGCAGCTCATTGTTGTTCGAGGCTAGGACAGGAGTATTGCGGACTAAGACGTACCGAGTCAATTACCAAGAGATAGACAAGCTGTGCAGTGTGTGTGGGGAGGATGAGGAAACGGCTGAACACTTAATAATTTCCTGTAAATGGCTCCGTCCTATAGTTCAAGGCAATCGGGCAGATTTAGCCAAATCATTGGGGTTTAAGGATAATAGAGGAAAAATAGACTTTAAAAGGGTAGAAATAACCAAACGAAGGTTAGCTGATTGGTGGCTGAAATCAAGGCAAGAATAGGTACAAACTATACTACTATTCACGGCTAGGCGGCCTGTGGCGCCGCCACCCCACCAAAGGGTTCAGCCCCATCCATCCATCCATCCATCCATCCATCCATCCATCCATCCATCCATCCATCCATCCATCCATCCATCCATCCATCCATCCATCCATCCATCCATCCATCCATCCATCCATCCATCCATCCATCCATCCATCCATCCATCCATCCATCCGTCCGTCCGTCCGTCCGTCCGTCCGTCCGTCCGTCCGTCCATCCATCCATCCATCCATCCATCCATCCATCCATCCATCCATCCATCCATCCATCCATCCATCCATCCATCCATCCATCCATCCATCCATGATGGAACTTTGATGCGTTCAATGAAATGCTGGTTGTGTTCGACAAGGAGCGCGCGATGTACCGTCACGACAGGTCATGACGTCACCAGGCGATTCATGCATAGACGAAGCTGACCCCGCCGGTCGTCCGATTCAAGCGTCCGTGCGGTGCCTTTCGTTTGCCGCTTCTTCGAACGCGGCACCACAAAGCAAACAGAAGCAGACCCTAGTAGGAGTTAGTACAGCAGGCAACAGCGGCGTTTGAAATTGATTTACATGATAGAAAAGGCGCAGTATCTGTCACGATTCACCGCGAACACACGTACCACGCCGTAAAGGAAGGGAGGAAGGTGGGAGTGAAAGAAGAGAGGGAGATAGAGATGCCGTAGTGGAGGGCTACGATCTACCGCGCTATAATAGCTTTCGCCTCATCGCACTTTAGTGGTCCAAAGTGCCCTCTGAAATTTTTTTGATATCCCTCTGATCGGTTTTTGCCCCCCCCCCTCCCCCCCCCCCCTTATTTTAAAACTCCCTATTCTCTCCCACCATGTAGCACTCCTAAGACAATTTTTTTTTTTTAATTTCCATTGATCTCTATTAGTATAGCTCGGGCGCCGCAGCCCCGTTTTCTGAGTCGAGCACGTGTGAATCCACCGGAAGTTGGACTGTTCGCTCTTAGTAGTCTGGTGTCTTCCGTGTATTTCAGCGGAAAAAGTAGTGACTTTTGGCCTTTCGTTCGAATCGTTCAGCGTTATTCTTGTGAAATATCCGCTGTTAAAAAAAGGTTTGGTTTGGTTTGTGGGGTTTAATGTCCCAAAGTGACTCAGGCTAGAGAGACGCCGTAGTGGAGGACTTTAGAAATTTCGACTGACTTCACACAACACACGGGCGCCTTGCTTTTCGCCTCAACCGAAAAGTGGCCGCCGAGGCCGTGGTTCGATCCCGCTTCCTTGGGAATAGTAGTCGAGCGCCCTAACCAGTGCACTACCATGGCGGGACTTGTAAAAAAGGAATAAGCAGGCTGAACGCGAGAAATGTGAACATCGCTTGCTTGACCATGTAATTACATATAAACCGATACAGGCAGGCAGGAAAGCAGGTTTCACTCAAGGTTCTTTTCTGCTTCTAGAATTGTGAGTGTAAAGGAGCACTAATTAAAGGACAATGCTTCTGTAAGTTCACCTCGAAGCCGAATTTTCGCGTATCAAGCAAACGACGAGCAATGCCGCGAAACCGGACACCATCCCTAGGCTACACAAATGTTGAAAACTTATAGTTTCAAATGTGGCGTGATAATAAATTTATTAAAAAAAGCTTTATTATTCCGCTCTTCCATCTTTATGCAAGCATGGACAAGGTAAAAACATGCTAATTCTCAAGAAGGCGCCTTTAGGAGCCCTATTAATATGTTGCTTTAGTATCCCCACGTAGATACATATCGCGTACATTGTATTCACAAGCAGCAGTAGGATTCAATACACTGCGTACATTACCAGTGCGTTACATTAGCCTTGCCATTTATTACGTTACAAATTTCTGTTCAGAAATGCTGTCTGCACATAGACCCAGAAACGTTGGCGAGATGTTCGCTAGAGGTGTGCACGGGCTCGGGCCGGCCCGAAAGCCCGTATCCGGCCCGGCCCGCGGGCTGGGCTCGGGCCGCTCGGAAGCTCTCTGCCTCGGCCTCGCGCCGGGTCCGGGCCAGGGTATATTCCTGTCGGGCGGGCTGGGCCGGGCCAGACCGAGTGGCGAGTGCACGCTTATGGAACTTCATGGAAGCGGGAATATGGCCGTGTTGCTTCAAGTATTTTACTGCCTTCCTTTCCGCTTATGAGCGCCCGACCTCTCCGCTACTTCCTCAGACGTCGGATCCCTTCTAATCCAAGCGCCCTTGCTGTGAGCAATCTGATAGCTGTCAGTCACCGAACAAAGGGGCCGCTTGTGTACATCGAGCTTCGACTTTCGCGTTTCCTGCCGGCGTAGGTATTCAGGTATCCGTTTCAAGGTTCGCCGCTCCGCGCCGTCGCCTCATCTCACGGGTCTCGGTTGCGCCGCCCGTGGCGGCGCAGTGGTTATGGCGCTCGACTACTGTTCCCAAGGACGCGGGATCGAATCCCGGCCTCGGCAGCCGCTTTTCTATGGGGGCGAAAAGCAAGGCACCCGTGTCCTGTGCGATGTCAGCGCACGTTAAAGAACCCCAGGTAGTCGAAATTTTCGGAGTCCTCCACTACGGCGTCTCTCATAGCCTGAGTCGCTTTGGGACGTTAAACCCCACAAACCAAACAAACCATCGGGTCTCGGTTGAGGCATGTTCCTGGCATCTACGTTGCCGCGGTGCTGGATTCGAATCGTTACCGGCGCTTTCGAAGAGTTGCTTGGAAGAGTGCAGCCACTGATTGAGAAGAAAGACACGAACTCCCGGCTGTGTATCCCTGCTGGCGAGCGACTGGCTGTCACTTTACTATATCTCGCAACGGGTGAGTTTCGCAAATGTTGCATGATCTCATGTTTTTCCTTGACTGAATGCGATGAGTGCGATATCTCCGAGTTAATTTGCTGTTTGTTTTCAGGGAGCAAGACGCTCGTGGCGCGTGAAATAACTTGATTTCGTCTTTGCGAACAACCAAAATTTATTTTAGGATCGAATTAAGCGGCACATGAGCTTATGAATGGAAGAGAACCATTTGTACAAATAATATTCGAAGCGCAGAAGACGTTATCTAGCGCTGATTAAACGTGCTCCAAATCAGAGCTCTAGAATGGCGTTTCATGTGTGTCGGCGCCGGCAGTGGTGGTGCATGCAACTTTCTGAAATGGAACCTCTGTTTAATCTCAATTTTCAGGGGACAGCCAAGTGTCTCTCCAGTGGTTGTTTAGAAGAAAGAGCAATACAATTTCTCGGATCATATGGGAAGTATGTAAAGCAATTTATGCCACCCTGAAAAAAGATTCTTTGAAGGTGAGAAAAGCTGGCACACAAAGGTGAAAATTAGAGCAAGTTGTAAAAGGATTCATGTTGTAGCATCACAGGAACAAAACATGCAGAAGTAAAACGAACATAGCAAAGTTCTTTCTGAAGTGAATACATAGCTGCATTGCTGTGAGAGCTGTGCAGCTTTAATATTTATCATAACAAATGGTTCATTACAGGTGCCCAGCAGTCACGCTCAATGGAGAGCTATTGCTCAAAGCTTTCAAGACCTATGGCAGTTTCCCAGCTGTGTAGGAGCATTGGACGGGAAGCACGTTTCAGTGATGCCGCCTGAAAACTCCGGTGCCAAGTACAGAAACTACAAAGGATTTTTTAGCATCGTGCTAATGGCCCTAGTTGACGCTGAGCTCAACTTTGTGTTTGTGGATGTTGGAAAAAATGGAAGGTTGAATGATAGTGGAGTTTGGGATGATCGTCAATTGAAGAAAGACCTGGAGAGCCTTCCACCAATGCTTCCGAAACCAGCAATCCTGCCCCTTTCAGATAAAGTATCACCCTGTGTAATTGTAGGGGATGAAGGCTTTGGCCTAAAGACTTATTTGATAAGACCATATCCCGTTACAGAATTGAGCAGAGAGGAACAGATCTTCAACTACAGGTACACAAAACAAAACACTCACTCTCATCTGCTAGCAGGTTCTTATTACCTACGCTATGAAGGGTACAAGCACGTTCTGTGTTAAGTCAATAAATTAAATATGACTCCTCAATCAACAATATCAGAACAACCAGTCAACAATTTGGAGTGCCACTATTTCATAGGCGGGGACAGGATGTCAATAACATAGTGTCTTTTTTTGTGAGATATTTATTTGCTCAGTTTACTGAAGTAAACAGCACGAACTTCACACAGTCATTTTTGTAAGGAAGGCTTGAATTGGAAACTTCATTACACAGCCATCAGCACGCAATCTTGCATCTTTAGCATTAATCCTCCAACTACTTGCTTTTAAATTCTTTCAGACTCTCACGTGCCAGGCGCACAGCTGAGAATGCGTTTGGCATACTGGAAAATCGCTGGCAAGTGTTTCGATCGTCACTGCGCCGCGAGCCCGAACGAGCGATTGATGTTGTGTTTGCAACTTTAGCGCTCCACAACTTCTTGAGGTCAAGAAAGACAACTTCTTTATGCCCCCACAGAGAGCTTGGATGTTGAGGACATCTTGACTGGTGAGTGAATCTTCACTGCCACGTTAAACTTGCAAGCGCCTACTTTCCTTTTAGAATAATTATAATGTACCAAAGAAGTCTTTCCATGCGATAGCATGTTCTTAGCTCTAAAGATAAATAAAAGTCGCCCATTGACATTCCCTGCATATTTTAGTTCCTAAAAGAAGCAAAGCTTTTAAATAAGCTATACAACTTGTAATGATCTATAAAAAAGCCTTTTAGCTAAGTGGAAATTTTAATCCTTGCTTTTGGCGTATGATGGCCTGAGTTCACCTATGTGCCATAAAACACAACACAAAACAATCACGGGGGTTTGCATCTACTGCCCTCATCTAACTTGTAACATTTTGACATATTTAAGCGAAACTCTAAATTACAGGAAATGTGCGTCCTGGCTCATGGAGAGAAGGTGTAAGCTCAAATGGAGCTATGAAGCAGTTCCGGAGACTTGGGGCAAACAGCAGTGCTGACGCCAAAGCAGTCCGCAGCCTGTACACGGAGTAGTTAGGAGTAGTGAGCTGGCAGTGGCGTGTTGTTGCATAAACAGTTGGCGCCAGTCAACATGCCTGTACAGTTTCATTCCCACTTATGCTTGTGAGGCCTCCAGCTTTGACCATATTCATCATGCATTATGTCTAAATAAAAAGTTACACCAGATCACTTTTCTGAAACATTTTATTCATTTATTTATCAAATACTGCCGGATGCCAATTAGCGGCCAAGGCAGGAGTGGGTACAAGCAACGCTAGAAAAGACAATTATTATGCGACATGGCCTTTCTGATTATTCTGATGATTGCGGGATTACTTCTACCTCTGTAAGATTGAGGTTCATGTGGTACTTCAAGATAGCCTCGTATGCCAAGAGGCTGGCCATCTGCCTGTGTTGGCCTTGCGGTATTTGTCGGAGAGCGTTGGCCACACTGACCCAAAAATCATCACATTCATCTCGGTCCCTTCGTGGCCGGCTGCATGATCTGTTTAAAACTTGTACAGCTGATTCCAGCAGCTGCCTTTTTGGGCTGGGGACGGTTTCTGCCGGCTTCCGCTTTGTTCCCTCGCTTCTACGAACATTGATGCTGGCACTGGCATCGGCACTGCCGCAAGAAGGTTGTGGATTATCCAGATCCAAGAGGTTTGGTGTTGGCGTGTTTATATTTCCTCCGTCTTGCAAAGTGTCTTCATTGCACTGAATAGACGAACAGTCAGTCTGGCTAAGCAGCTCCACCTGAAAAAGCAAGAGGTTTTCTGCAATTGTGCATAGTTAGATATATTTTGGTTCACAAAAAACAGCAGTGCTGCTTGGCAGAGAGTTTACATTTGTTCGACTGTAGGATCGACTGACTTATTGCACCGGGAATTCCCACCCGGGAGGTGGCTGTGTGAGCCTTGAACCACACGTGAGCATCCCGTGAGTTCGTCTGGGACCATGTAAACCGACAACCCCCACACCTGCAGCATGCCTCCGACGAGAATGCGTCTGGGACCATGTAAGCCGACAACCCCCACACCTGCAGCATGCCTCCGACGAGAATGCGCGTCTGGAACCATGTAAGCCGACAACCCCCACACCTGCAATATGTCTACGACGAGAATGCGTCTGGGACCATGTAAGCCGACAACCCCCACACCTGCAGCATGCCTACGACGAGAATGCGTCTGGGACCATGTAAGCCGACAACCCCCACACCTGCAGCATGCCTACGACGAGAATGCGTCTGGGACCATGTAAACCGACGACCCCCACACCTGCAGCGTGCCTCCGACAAATCGGCGCTGCGGTGGCTGGCTTCGTCGTGCGGTCTCTGTTCATTGTGAGCATCCCGTGACTGCATCTTGGATCATGTACACCGACAACCCCCGCCTGCAGCGTGTCTCCGATGGGTAGGCGCCGCGGCAGCTGGCGCCATGACGTCCGTGTTTACCTCATGTTTCGTTTTGAATGGGCCTAGTGCGCAGCGAATAGTGCGAGAGAGTGCGAGCACGGGAGTCGGGACTCCGAAGTCCGAAAGGCAGTGCGCTATGCTGCGTCAACAAGAGCGGACGCTCGACGAAGAAAATATGCGAAAGAGCGCGACGAAGAGTGAATTAGTAATCGAGTTATCGTTTTGTAACCTTATACGTTTTTTTCTTTAATGTGCGCTGAGTGTTTCCTTTCCATATTTTTCTTTTTTTTTATAACAATATATACTGTGCAAACTGTAGCAATTTATATTTACAGGAGTTGTTTCTAACACTGTATTTTAACTGCAGCACTGCTTCATCATAACAGGAGTATAATTATAAGAAGTATGCATTTGAAGTTACTTACATTTGGAGACTTCGTAAAATTAGAACGGCTGTCGTTATTGAGGGCTTAAACTGAGTAGTAAGAGTAGAAAAAGAAGATCCTCGTAGTGTGCCCAACGTGGCACGTAGAAGTCTTCGGAACAGGCCCCAGACTTTTGCGAGGCCTTCACTTTTCTTGTCTCCAGTTGAAACCGCGATCGCAGATTAGAAAATCGTGTCCGCCGCTGCAAAACAGACAAGACACAGCTTTACAAAATGATGAGTGCGAATAGCCGCTTTATTTAGCCTGACCATTTTTTCTTGAGAGCTAGCTGTAGCTACTGCGATCAGTGGCAAAACGGCAGCGCGCGCTTTCCTCGAGGCCGGCCGCGGGCCCGCGGCATATAAAGCCTCTCGCGCCTACCTCACAGTCTCCGCGTAGAAATTTTTACGCATGGTAGAGGTGGTTAGTCGTGTTACAAGTGCGAAAGAGCGATAAAAGAAGCAACACTCAACATGCATTTCAGTGAATGACGAATCATGCGGATTACCACTTATTAATTAGCTTGACCCTTTCGAGACAGGTAGCTGTGACACCGCGATCAGTGGCAAAGTGGCGGCGCGCGCTGTTACGTTTCGAACTTCCCAAGTAACGAGACGGTGCACGTGTCGAAATGGGCGTCCGTTTTTCTAAGAAGACTGCACGCGACCACCTCGGAGTTCGCGGACCAGAACCACCCAGGACGCAGCAACGCGGTGTCGCATATCGGCAGCGACTGTAGCAGTTGCCCCAGTTTGTGTCCGGAGGACTGTGCACAGAGGCGCTAACGAATTTGCCGAAGAGCGGGAGCGCCTGTGTTTGGAAACAGAGAGCCGCGGCGCCTGCGTGTTAGCACCGAGGAGAGAGAGCGGGTCATCTTACCCCCCGTGGAGAAGAGCGGTCACCGCATTCCTTTCCCGCGGAGTGCTCCCGCGCGAGGGGTCCGCGTGGGTGGCGCGTGGTTCCTACCTTGGACAGCCAGCAAGCTTCCTTGGGACCCCCATGCCTGACTTCCCCCGGCGGAGTCGCCATCGTGCCGCTAAAGTGGAAAGAGTGCGCTGGGAGGACGTTTCTAGTGGGTGGTTCCCGAATGTCAGCATATCAGGAACTCAAATGTGATTGGACTTTGACGAACTAGAAAATTCCCCAACTAGGTACTTGGGGACAAAAAAGTTGTAAGAAACGAGAGCACGAGTGCTCTCTGGTGTGTACCTTCTCAGATTCACCATGTAAATAAACCTTCGTTAAGTTCTCTCTAACTCTCGGCCAGTCTCTGCTTGGGTGACCACCGCCCAATGTTCAAGTGCATGCAGCCCGACGTCTGACTCGGCTTTTCGCTACCCGTTGGTCCGCTACTGGAGCAGACTCAACGCAACAGCGCGCTTTCCTCGAGACCGGCCGCGGCACAAGCAAGCCTCCCGCGCCCATCTATCTCGCTGTCTCCCGGTAGGAATTTTAACGCGTGGTAGAGCGAGTTAATCGCGTTACAATTGCGAAAGAGCGATAAAAAAGCAACACTGAACATGCATGCCCACCTGTGAAATCAGGTCTCAGCGCTGCTGCGATCTCGTCGTAGGCCTTCTCTTTTAGGTCACGGCGGTGATACCTGTTATCTACTACATCCCATAAATAGCGCCGCTCTTCGACCATGGCTATAAGGACTTTTTCATTGTCCAACGTGAAGTACGGCGAGTTGAGTGAATCGCGAACTACAGCAAACTGTGGTCTATCCAAGGCAGCCAAACGACGTACAATACGAAGGGATGATCTCGATTTAAATGGAGCTCACCTAAGTTGCTCTGTAGTCGCCTGGAAATTCGCCCGGCCGGCGAACAGGCCAAACAGCGTTGACGGACACTGTTTCCTGCTTGTTTTGGTTGCCGAACACTGTCAAACCGAGGCAACACTGTAGCAACCTGTTCGGTTTCCCGGTTGTTCGTTGCGGTGTGACATGCTGTTGGGGAACAAGTTGGTTCGAAAACTTGTTGGCGGCTTGTTTGGTGAACTTGTTCGGTTGAACACTGTCACACCGAGGCAACACTACAGCAACCTGTTCGGCTTTCCGGCTGTTCGTGCAGTGTGACATGCTGTTGGGGAACAAGTTGGTTCGGAAACTGGTTCGGTTGATGTCGCTGTTGTATTTCCGCAGCGTGACTCCGGCTTTAAGTTAGCTCTTGACAGTGCCGCGCTAGCGCCTGCCGGTGCCGTGAAATGCACACATCAATAATATAAAAAAAAATCGCCTAAGACCACGGCCTCGCACTCCTTTGATTCTACTGCCAGTTCTCTTCTCGAGTAGGCTCGGTCGTGTTTCGCTGCCCATGGCCGCGCCGCGGTTATTCCCTTGTGCCCATAGTTTATGCCGTGATCTTTAAATCGTGTGGCTTAAACTATGTCAAAGTATAGTGCGGAAAGTCTTAGAAGTGGCATCTCGGCTGGACGCTTTAAGCTGATTTCCAAAGTTGATGCGAAAAGTGCTGTGTGGGATAAATTTTCGGTCGTAGTTGACTGTGCAACAAATTCATCGCTTGGACATGTGCAGTGAAAGCTCTGCAGGACATTCTTTGCTTACGAATTATCAAAAACGGGAACATCGCATTCTCAGAGGCACCAACTCACTCAACGCAGGTACAATTACTACTTTTCTGAACCCAAGTTCACAGCTTCTACTAGCTACGAAAGAAAAATTGACTGCAGCTTTAGCATATTTTTGTGCTAAAGATATGCGCCCGTTTGGCACAGTGAGTGATTGTGGCTTTGCAAAAGTGGCCCAAGAGTTAATCAGCATTGGAGCTCGCCATGTCAATGTTCAGGTCAACGAGGTCCTTCCCCATCGCACCACTGTTTCGAGAAAGGTAGCCGATCTAGCAGCAGAAGTTCGTGGCAACTTAATACCTGATGTTCTGGCAGCTATGAACGAGGGAAGCTGTGCGATCACTACGGACTTGTGGACTGACGATTTTCGAAAAGTGGCGTACACGACGGCTACGGCACGTTACTTTGACAACGAATGGCGGCTGCACTCAAACGTTCTTTTCACTTGCAATGTTCCCCGTGAACGAAAAACAGGAGGAAACATTCGAAAAAAGCTACAGCGGTGTTTTTCTAAACTGGGAATCGACAGGGATGCTTTGCAGAAAGACACGTTTGTGACAGACCAGGGTGCAAACAGCATGTCTGCTCTTCAGCCCTACAAGAGATTAAACTGCTGCGCTCATCTTTTTAATACTGTGCTTCGGAACACATTATCCGAGGATTTCACTGCAGTAGAAGCTCCGACTATCCATGACACATTGCAAAATGTCAAATTGCTGGTAAAATTCTTTAAAAAAAGTGGCCTAGTTAGCCAACTGAACCATACCGTGTACCAGGAAGTTCCGACAAGATGGAATTTAAAACTTTCGGTACTAAAATTTCTATTCGGTCAAATCGCAGAAATCGAAGCGCTTCTTGAAGCAAGGAGCTCTTCAGTCATAGAAAACGTGGACAAGAAGGTTCTAGAAGAACTGATTGCGTTTCTGGAACCATTTGCCGAAGCAACGAGTGCCCTGGAGGCGGAGAAAAAGCCAACACTGTCTCTAGCGTTACTACATTTTGCCAAACTGGAAAGAATTATCAGTGAGCCAATAGAACCATCAAAGGCCGCACATATTGCGAAGCTTCGGCGGCGTGCCCACCATTTCCTAGACGAAGGTCATCTTGACGATGGAGCACAAGATGGCTACGATTTTCTGCCCACAATTTCGACATCTGCGGATGGTTTCCGTCGATGAGCGTGATGAAGTATACGGGCACCCGAGAGAGGTCGTTGCGTCGTCGCCACGGGCGCTATCAGCCAGTGCGCAGGAAACACCTCCGGCGAAAAGCCGTGCATGGACCTGTTCAACGAGAGGAGCGACGCAACCAGTAAAAAGAAACAACAGAGCGAGACGAGCTCACAGAGTACCTGGCCACGGAGTCAACGCCTTGCGCAGACTTCGAGCTAGCTAATTTTTTGAGAAGCAAAGAAACTGCATATTCAAAACTTTCTCTTCTTGCCAAGAAAATGTTGGCCATTCCAACCACCAGTTCAGGCAGTGAGCGCAATTTCAGCGCGGCTGGATTCATCATGCAGGAGCGGCGCACCCTGAAGCCGTCATCAATGGACAACTTGTTGTTCTTGCACAGTAACTTGGAATGGATAATTTTTTTCCACTTTATGTCTTTGATGTTGTTCGCGCCCCCTCTGTTGTAATAAGTTCACAGTGAGTTTTATTAATCTGTTGATAATGCTTTCCGGCCCCCCTTGTTTCTTTTATGGTTTTTCCGGGTCAAGATGGTCGGCCGCCCATTGTTATACTGTATCTGGTCGTAGTATAAGGCCTCTTGACTGTCACGTGAGTTTTGACATAAATTGTGCTGCGGTTTTCCTCGAAAATAAAGTTGTCAGTTAGCGCCTGTCCTGTCTACATCTGTGGTAGTTGTCCCAGTCTTTTTTGCGCCATGTCTTCAAGAAACTGCTACCAACTGCTGCGTGTCGTTCGCAGCGGCATCCTGTCGTCTATTAGTGCCTACCCTTGAAATACATAGGGCCTGCCTTTATGAAACCTCTTTCTGAAATACTTGGTAGTCTTCACATGCAACTAACGGTGCAACCGGTAGGCATTGCCGTTTAAAAAGACGAAAAGGACGAATCGACAAACTACAAAACGGAAATGGAATTTGCAGCCGAAAAACGGGGGCTGATGGCTTGATTTTCGTGCACTGTCAAAGGCTGGCTTCTGAGACAAGGCCGCTGACTTTCAGTGGTTTCATTTGCGGGTGCCCGACGCGGTATCTAACCTACCAATGGAGATCAGCGTTAATTTCTTTCAATTAGATGGTTAGCTTGCATCAGCTATACTCCGTTATTTACATTAGCGTGAAATGGGCTTAGTCAAGTCGTAGAGTGGGTTAAGAAATGGTCGATCGAATTTCTGTCTACCAACGTATCCCATACATGGTTCTTTTGCACATATGTTAAGAAAGGCCGCGAAATACGAAACAAACAAACAAACAAACAAACAAACAAACAAACAAACAAACAAACAAACAAACAAACAAACAAACAAACAAACAAATACGTGACTGCCCCCTTCCGATACCGTATGCCAGCCCCGTTTTTCACGGACGCTGTGTCTATTACACGGTATCTTTCTTTTATTTCATGGACTTTATTTAAATGACAAAGAAAGGGGACACGCGTGAAATGCATTGGTAAGAAAAAAATTTGACCTGCTGTTTCTTAAACCTCTATACAGCTAAATATGAAAAGCAGTGTGCTCCGTAGGGAATATTTTAAAAGAAGTGTGTCATTAATCGTAGGCATTTATGTAATTAAGTTGAATATAAAAAACAATCCTGGAGGAGCACCGCATGTCGGTTCGGTAAATAATGCGCCTCTGGTTGCACCCAGCAACGTGTCCCGCTTTTGTAAGCTCCGTAATGTTAGGCTAACCAGCTGGTACACCACAGCCTTAAAAGTCATTATTTCCGTAAACAGTATAGCTATTGCACTGTTTCATCAATTTTACTGTCTGACTACCTCATATTGGCCAACAGCGTATAATGCACCAGGACGGAACACGAAACGCGACGACGCAGCTGCGCTCCATCCCTGTTATGCGCTGTTGACCAAGCCCGACAGCCTGTCCTGCGATCAAATTCCTCCAGTCACTTTTCGGGTACCACAGGGATCAGTATTGGGGCCACACTCATTTTGCTGTCTATTAATGACAATCCAGAGAACATCACGTCAACGTTATGAATGTTGGCCGAAGACAATTTCTTGTACAGAGTTAGCAGCGATCGTAGTGATTATGAAGATTTGCAGAATGATTTGGACATAATGGCAGTGTGGTGTGCACGACGGAAGATGTCGTTGAGTGTGACCAAATATATTTACGCCACCTTTACAAGGAGGAGCTTCTACCAGAAACGCATGTACCGATCGAATCTGTGAGGCTAATTCAGTTACTGCAAAAGAGTTCAAATGTTTAGGTATTTTTTTCGCCTCGCGGACTTGGGATAGGCTAGGCACAAAAATTATTTAACGATTAAAGCAGCGTTTGTTCTCGGATATTTGAGGCGGGACTTAGTATCTTACGCAGTGGTTTGGAAGCAACAACTATTTTACGCACGTATGGTCGACACTTGAGTACTCTTCTGTATGAATTGGGACCTCCCTTAGAGTTTGGTTTGGTTTGCAGGGTTTAACGTCCCAAAGCAACTCAGGCTATGAGAGACGCCGTAGTGGAGGACTCCGGAAATTTCGACCACCTGGGGTTCTTTAACGTGCACTGACATCGCACAGCACACGGGCGCCTAGCTTTTCGCCTCCATCGAAAAGCTGCCGCCGAGGCCGGGATTCGATCCCGCGTCCTTGGGAACAGTAGTCGTGCGCCGTAACCACTGCGCCACCCCGGCGGGGTCCTTAGAGTTAATCAACAAATTTGTAAAAGTACAAAATAGGGCTGCCAGCTTTGCCCTTTGAAAATGGCCGAAAGTTCAGCATGACAAAGGCCAAACATCCCTCCAGTGGTCGCGACTTAAAACTAGCAGCAGAAACTTGCGTTTTATATTCTTCTATATTGCATATCATTCCCAAACTCGCATTACAGTCGAGCGAAATACATGAAGGCATCTTCGTATATATACCAAAGAAATGATCACCCTTTGAAAGTCAAGGAGCTTCCTTTTAGGGGTGACGTTTTGCGGTATATGTTTTTTTTTTTGTCCAGCAAGCACATGCTTTGAATCTTATTCCGTTTAAATTCGTGCAAGTTACATCTGTTGACGCCTTTTACCACTCTGATTCCATGAATCTATTCTATAACCTTTTTGATTTTTTATTGAAAGCTCCTCTGCTCTATTGGCTTATTGACGATGCATGTACCAAATAAATAAAAAAAATAAAATAAATAAATAAATAAATAAATAAATAAATAAATAAATAAATAAATAAATAAATAAATAAATAAATAAATAAATAAATAAAACAGATAGATGCCCAAGTATACGGCTGTTTTTGACAGGTGGAATCTAATTACAGTTTCTTGTATATAGCTCACTCACTGATGTTTTTGAGGTTGAACATCCGACCTTGACCTCACAATATGTGTTTGAGATGAGGTCGAGTGAGGTCGCTAGTGCCGTCCAGAAAATTGAATTTAGGGCGCGCCTCACAAGATCTCAACCAGCGGGTTCACGCTGTGTGAAGTGATGAAATTTTATTTGAGGTTGAGCTGAGGTCAAAGTTTGCGAGGTAATATGTCCACCTCTATGAGAAGCACTTGGAAAGCAATTGTGATGCCGCGGCGCTAGTTTTACAACAATTTCTGCGCGCCCATCAAATAAAACGGCGCAGGTGGAGAAATGGGGAATGCACAGCCGCCCGCTTTCGCGCCTCTGCGCACGGCGCAGTCCCTCCTCTGTCATCGCGTCCTTGAGAGGCGCTCGCGCTGACCTTTGGCGCCCTTCCTGTTTGCTTCTTGCTCTTCGTCCTAGTCTTTAGCGCTGGTTATTTATCATGTCCTAAACATTCCAGAACTTTCAGGCATGTCAAGGGCGGGGAACACAGCGTCGAGCGTGCTGCACTCGTCTCCTTTCTCGAATATTCGAACATGGTTATTTGAGAACTATTCCCATCGCTATTATTAGTTCTGGGTTAGGTAGACATAGGTAGACGCCAGGCCCCGCTTTAGAGAAAGTTGTGATAAGAGAGCAGTGATCTGTAATGATGTTTACCGTGTCAACTCGCGGAGCTACGTCTGGTTTTGAGCAAGTCCTTACTGTACAAATGCAGTCGTCCCACCCCCATTCTCTCTCTCTCTTGCGAATTCGTTTCTGTACTGCTGCTTTGTTACTATTATATAAGAGTTAAGTTTCGTCTGTTGCTTCGAGTTCGTCGTCGGTCGTCTCTCCGTGTCAACTACACGTCGCCCGCCATGTCGAGGGGCATCTCGAATAGTCGAGCGGCAGGGGTGAAGAACAACTAGAAGAACAGATCGAATCTTACAACTACTGGTGCGGCCGACAGCACGACTTGACAACCACAGCACTACGTAAGACCAGCCAGTTACTCTAGCCAAAGCAAGGTTATCGGCGGTCACAGAGATCTTCCTGTTGTTCAAGCTGGGACAGGATCGCCGCGCGCAAAGACCTAAAGACCCCAAGAGGTGACAGTCAGATGCAGCGACGACCGGAACTGCTTACAGCGAGGTGCGACGCGGCGAGGAAGGGCCAGCCGTTGCTAAGGCTAAACAGGGTTTCTTGCGTCCGTTGGTGTGCGTAGCTCAGGTATTAGGAGCGGAAGGTGCCTGGTGTCGACGTGTAGGAGAATCGCAATCGTGGGCGGCAAGTACTGTTCAGAAGGCAGGTACTGTTCGGATCAGCGTGTCCTTAAGCATCCTTGTTGTTGCATTGCGACGGAAGCAATACCTGGCAGAAATGAAAAGTGAGTACAAAGTGAAACTTAGGGAGACAGAGGCTAGAAACGAAAAAAATATAAACAAAAGATAGAAGCAGGAATCAGAAGGCTCAACCATGAGCGAAGAATCCGAGAGCTGAAGAGGGAGTTTCAGGAGATAGAAGACAGCGCAAAAACAAAAACTGAGATTATAGAAGCAGATACTGAAAGCATTAAAGAATAAGCTAAAAACAGAAAACAGGGGCGTGTAAGCCTGCAGCGGTCATTTTACAGCCGTTTTGGCGCCCGTCGAAGAAAGCGGCTCAGGTAGAAAAGCCGAGAAGCTACACGTAAGCAGCGCCTCCTCACCCTCGTCGACTCGGGCGCCGGGTCGTCTGTCACTAATCTGTCACCAGACCACACCAGAACTCATAGGAAAGTTCTGGAATGGGCGAGACGGCACGGTCGCCCGCGTCTGCGTTCTAGCTCACGGGCCTACCTCTCTCCTCTTTACTCGCACCCTTGACGAGGCGGTGCGCGCGCACTGCTGGCTCTCGAAAGTTCTCGGGCATTCGAGCCGGCCGGGCAGGCGAGGCGCAGAGCCCCGCGAGTTACAGGGGTTGCGCGCTCTCTCAGCGCTCCTCTACTAGCGCCTTCGGCGCATTAAAAAAGTGAAATAAACGTGGTTCAATCAATCCTTTCTGCAAATTTCTTACGTGGTTACTTCGTTTTTGGTCAAACTTCGACGAGAAAGCAGGCAGGCTCCGGCTTTGGAGAAGCCGTGATGAGAAAGCTGTGTGTTTAGCAGTTTTTATATAGAGTGCCAGCTTGTGTAGCTGTGCGTAGTTTGGGGCCATGCAGTGTTCGTAACTGGAAGTGAAGTCGCATTTGTATTTTGCATATAGGGAGCTTGCATGAAGCGATTGCATGCTGGGTAAACCGCCATGTTGTCGTCGTTGGCAACAGATTATGCACCACCGCCCTGCAGCAAAGCTGCGTTCTTTACATGGTCGCTTGAGATGCGCGCGGAACGACGCTGGCACGATCAGATAGGCTGACTGCGAATTCTTCACGATTCCAAAAATATGCCTACACGAGTGAAATGGATTCTCTGAGCAACGCCGACGTGAATCGCTCGCACGGGCCAACAGACGCGAGACCCACGCCAATCCGGGCAAGTAGCAAACTATAGTCGCCAAAACGATGTCGATGGGTGCCCACAAGTCCAGACTCATAGTGCAGTCGTATACACGCGCGCTTGAACAGGGCCACGCCACACTGCTTTGCCCTTTCTTCATAGCGCGCCCGATCTTTAGGGAACAGCGCCGACACATACGTTACTAAGGATTCTGCTAACTTCTTGTACGCACGTAGGGAAGCGCACGATCATCGACGTGTTTTTGCTTGGTGGACCGTCGAAAACGACAAGGTGCGCGGTCAATTCACCGAAGCCTGCAGCTGCGCTGCGCGTCGTCTGCTGCCAGCGACAACATGGCGGATATTACCGAGTATGCATCGCTCCATGCTAGCGATGTGTTGCATAGAGTTCAGTCTAGTCATTTGCTTCGAGTGCATCATCCTTCGTCTCACTGTCGCTCTACACGTCGCAAGGACAAGTTGAAAAGGAGAAATTTCTTAATAACCTTTGAAAATGAAAACGAAAAACACGCAAATGAAAACTACATCAAAATTAGAAAAGGGAAATCAGGAAGGAATCATTGTGTGATTACTTAGGAGGGAGGGCTCTACTCTTTGAATCTAGATGAGGTGCTTTAGAACATGCAGCTGCGAAAAGGAATTTAACCACGAAAATGACACGTATGCTGTGTGTGGGAAATCCATAGAAACAATTGACTATCTTATACTCGAATGCGATAGTTTCTACCCGAAAGTCTGTGAAAGCAAATTCACTCTCTTTGGCGCCCTACGGTTTAGATAACAATGATGAGGTGAATGAGTCTGCAATGAGAGCAATAAGCGATTGGAAGATTGGTGGATCAAAAGCAGAGGCGAGATACATAAGGTTAGAATTGTAGTATTAGAAATGTGTCAAAGAAAATGACTGATGTATAGGCCGATTTAAAACACTACTAAGGACATATAAAGAAAAAAATTAGGAAGACGCTTAAGCTTCGCCTTAACGCGATGATGGCGCTTCTAGCGCCACCTTTGCATTCAGCGAGGAAACGCAAGGGGAGCCGGCAAACTGGAGCCATTAATACTGTGCCATCGTTTTGCTCTGCAAAATGAGTGTTTTCTAGTGGTGCGTCAAGGGAGAGCGCTAAAACCAACATATGACATTCGTAACTGAAGCGAGTATTTCAGGAATCGCTCACAAAAACCGCCGTTTCTCAAAGTGAAACTAGAAGTGGGGCTATTACTATGAACCGGAAATGACGTAGCAAGGGGCACAGACGGACCATCGGGAGCTAATAGGTGTGAAATTTTGGCGTTTTGCTGCTTTTTGGAGAAACCTCAGCAAGGGGAACGCGTTATTTTCCCGTACAGTGAGGGATGCGGACGCCGATCGCACGGACGTATGTACAGTCTAGTATAATTCGAGGGTTCTTACAACACAATCTGATGGCATCATCATCATCATCATCATCATCAGCCTGATTATACCCACTGCAGGGCGAAGGCCTCTCCCATATTTCTCCACTTAACCCGGTTCTGTGCTAGCTGTATCCACTTGACCCCTGCGAACTTCTTAATCTCATCCGCCCACCTAACTTTCTGCCGCCCCCTGCTACGCTTTCCTTCCTGATTACATACAACTGCCGAATGCACCTTTCACAAAGCGCCCCCCGAGATGAAAAATAAATAAAAAATTGTCCGTCTATTCAATGTGGCAAATTGGGCACAAGATTTAAACAGATGCCAGCGCAAAAAGGACGGGGAGTTATATGAGACAAGGAAGGCGCTGAGCTTTGCGACAACTCTTATTGCGAATTATTCTCGCGTACATAATACATCCGGAACAATCCGGCGTCATTGTCAACGCATGCGCGACAAGTCAGATCTTTTTCGGAAAGAGTGATTGAGGCGGAACTGAAACATGTTTTCCCCAGATTACATTGCAGTTCGGCTTTTCTCGTGTTAGACTTTCCTTGTTCTTTTTTCTAATAAAGGTGCGCGGAAGATACAGGCAACACTCTTTACAAATCAGGAAGTGGCAAGAAAACCTTTAAAATATTTCAAGTAACGGGTATTTTTCGCGTTTATGGCATGTTCTTTCTAGCTGTCACTCAGGCATGTCCTAGTTTGGCCAACATATATTTTTCCACATATTAAGGAAATTTGATAACGTACGCCTTCTGCGCATTCAAAGAAAGGGTGCCTGGGATTCTTGCCGCAGTTCCGTGGCTGGGTTGTCTTTGAATTAGTCATCCTGCACAGCTTTGACAGCTTGTGAGGAGCAGAGAACACGACTTTCACGCCATACCACAGCGCGACCTTTTTCAGGTTGTGTGACTGTGCGTGAATGTATCACGGCTACCTTTTGACTACGCTGTTCGTGGGCGTCAAATTTTTCATCTCAGTGCCCATCTTTTTCAGGAGGCCTTCAGCGACCGAAATGAGAAGGTACTGGGGAAAGCCGACACTGTCCAGCCTTTTGTCTTGATGGTTGAGCGCTTCACTGATGAGATGCGGGCAAGTTTTGCCGAGCGCGTTCTTGAAGCATGACCTGGCAATGGATCATTGAATGAGCTTAGAGTGCGCGGCGGTGAAAGGCAGAAGTGTTTTCTTTTTTTGGCGTGAGTTTCATAGCCCCGTAAGACAGCATCACCTTTAAAATAGAGCCGGATATCTAAAAACCTAATTGGACTATTTACTGGGATTTCGTGGGTTAGGTAGAGATGGTTTATCGCCAATCCAAAAATACTTTTCTGGTAGCACATTCAACTGGCTGTGCGTCAAAATTCAACACAACCAAAAAGTCATCCACAAAACGAAATACCCTGAGTACGTTTTGGTCTGTGATGGACGCAGTAAGGAGACGATCGAAATGAGTGAGTGCTAGATCTCTAATACGAGAATCATTCACAATAGAAGTTGCAATTTCGGCACCGTACTTGTCGTCTCGTCTAATTCACTGCACCTTTCGCGCTGCCATCTGTTTAAAGTCCGTCTATTGCCTGTGACACCCCGATAGCTGGTTGTCGCCCTCAAGGTAAAGCATTACACCTAATAAAAGCATACATTCCCCTATGGAAAGTCTATCAATCATCTAACGCATCATGGTACACAAGACACCTTAACCGCTTATCAAACACCAAAGGTAGGCGTTTCCGAGCAGCGAAAAAATCGCCGACTGCTGACAAATGGTCCGCTTACGCCATTGCAGCAAAATAATACACCAGAGCTTTGAAGGAAGCAAAATTTAATTTATTTAACACCACCCTCTCATCGTTACTTCAAACAGACCCAAAGCGCTTTTGGAATGTCGTGAAAAGCCACGATAATCAATCTATTACCCTCACTAACGAATCAAGTGATGTAATACCAAGCAGTCATTGTGCTTCTGTACTTAACCTTGCTTTCACCCATTCATTTAGCTCCGCATCCTCTAGCAGCTTTTCCCCATTCAATTCCCCTAATTTATTTCCAATGGACCCGTTCGTGTTTGATTCATCTGGTATACACCCGATTATTAACAATCTAAAAAGATCTTCGTGCGGCATCGATGGCATTACGACCAAATTCTTGCAGGGCACTGCAGAATATAGTTCCATTATCCTAAACATAATTTTCACAAACTCCCTTAACAATAGATCTTTACCGAAGGACTGGAAAACAGGCAAGGTGGTTCCTCTTCACAAGTCCGGTGACAAACATAACCCTTACAACTATAGACCTATTTAACTGACATCAGTTCCATGTAAAATCTTTGAACACGCCATTTTCTCACATCTCGCTAAATTCTTGGAATCAAATAATTTTTTTCATAGCAGTCATCATGGGTTCCGAAAGTCCTTTTCTTGCGAAACTCAATTATTAACATTCTGTAACGATCTCAATCCATTTCTGGACACTGGCTTTATTACCGGCTGTATATTTCTGGATTTTTCGAAAGCATTTGACAGAATTAACCACCACCTACTCTTATTAAAACTCGGCAGACTAAACGTTGATCCTTTGGTTTTAAACTGGATTCGAGAGTTTCTTTCTAACCGCACGCAGTATGTTACCCCTAATGACAGTGACTCTTCTGAGGTACCAGTCGGTTCAGGGGTACCTCAAGGATCCGTTTTAGCACCGTTGCTTTTCTTAATTTACATCAATGACCTTCCTAATCAAATCTCAAGTTTCATCTGTTTATTTGCTGATTATTGTGTCATATACCGCAAGATCGAAAGCAGTAACGATACAATAACACTCCAGCATGATCTGAATAACATTGTTAACTGGTGCGCGATTTGGCTAATGGAACTAAACACTTCAAAACGTAAAACAATGAGAATCTCTCGAAATCAGTCAACTTGCTCCACTTACGTACTTAATAATACTCCACTTGACCAGGTTGTTTCATACAAATATCTTGGCGTGCATATCACTAACAATCCACATGGGATCATCACATTGAATACATTACATCGAAAGCTAACCGCGTTCTTGGCTATCTCAAACGTACCTTTTCCCTAGCCCCAGCACCTCTAAAAAAAAGCAACTCTACGTCATAAATGTCAGGCCTATCCTCGAATATGCATGTTCAATATGGGACCCAGGAGGATATGCCACTGTAATAAACATCCTTGAAAGCGTACAAAATCGTTCTGTCCGTTTTATTCTTAACAATTATAATCGTACTGCTAGCATTACTAATATGAAGATTGCGCTTAACCTTCCCCTTCTTTCTTCCCGTAGAAAACTATCGCGTCTTTCCCTTTTTCAGAAAATCTACGATCATAACCAGATACTTAAGTCACGGTTCATTACACCAGCGTCATATATCTCCCCACGCGTGGATCATCGTTTCAAAGTTCATGTACCTTCGCAGCGCACAGCACATACTCATATTCATTCCTGCCAAGGACCTGTCACGAGTGGAACCACCTTCCAGCGTCTTTAGTTGCTATCACCGACACCGATCATTTTCGCAAAGCACTAACAAATATTTCAGAAAGTGAGTTTATTCCTATATAAAACTGTTTGTTTTTTGTTAGGTTTTGTTCCTTACTTCCTTTTCTTTCGCGTACCGTAAGCTATCTGTTTTTGTTTATCTATTTTGTTCAGTTACTATATTACTCATTTGTCTCTATTTTGCCGATGCAATTATGTTCTTCACCTTGTTTGTATTTCACATATATAATATGATGCGCAAAAGCCTCTCCCCTCTATAACGCTTCTTGTAAGCCCTGAGGGTACAAACAAACAAACAAACAAACAAACAAACAAACAAACAAACAAACAAACAAACAAACAAACAAACAAACAAACAAACAAACAAACAAACAAACAAACAAACAAACAAACAAACAAACAAACAAACAAACAAACAAATAAATAAATAAATAAATAAATAAATAAACAAACAAATAAATAAATAAATAAATAAATAAATAAATAAATAAATAAATAAATAAATAAATGCGCGTGCGCAGGCGTCATGAAAGCTATCGTATGAGGGAGAGAAAAGGTGTTAAGAGAGGGCTTTATGTGCAGCAACCTACTGGTTTGGACTGGCACTAAAACCAAGGGGGCTTGGCCGTGGGACATGCTGGTCAAAACAAAAGTGCACCGCCGATTAATCCACTTCAACACTAATGTCACCAGTACGCCCAATGGGTCACTCTCTGCGGTGCGTATTTTTAGTTCATGTGTACAGGCGCCTGAAGAGAGGTGCCACACACGATGTAAAAAGCAGCCACGACGATGTTCCAGTCCAGAGAGTGTTTTGCTATTGAGACACTTTTAAGCCGCGTCCTCGTGTGGAAGATAATTTGTAGCGAACAATTGAAACTTCACGTTGGGGAGCCCACAACCTTTCCAATAATAACAAAAGAGGTAGCTGCCCCGCACTTGGCAAGTAGCCCCATAAGCGAAAGGACAGCCCAGGATGGCCAATTTACTCGGCAGCACAGAGCAGGTTGGGTCAATGCTACGCAGCTGCCACTCAGTCGGCCGTCGAACGCAGGAGCGACGTGCCATCGCGCATGCGGTGCACATCAGTGGCAGGAGCTGTGCCTGTATTGCGCGGCGATATCTACAGTAGGCCACCAAGGGTTACTGTCTACAGGTGCTTTGACGCTGCTTTTACTCTGAGATCGGGCACTAATGCAGCGCAAACTGGTGCGTACTGACCCCCGCACGACAGCTAGTATGCTGCAAATTTTACAAAAAGCGCATCTTAGTTGTTTGCGCCGGTGACAAGCTATTATAACCCGAGCCGTACGTGACAGGAACCTCATAGCGTAAAGTGCCCTGCACCTGCGACCCGTAGAAGCATAATGCAGTCAAAACAAGTGTCCGTTCTTCCACGGATGAAGGGACGGTAATAACGTTCTGTCATACCACATCTGTCCCTTGTTTTTATTTTCTTTTTAAACATCGCAAACAGCTCCGATTGGTCAATCATCTCGACGTCACGGACGCACTCGAGGCGGTACCTGACAGCTAGCTGTTAAAGCCACGGGTAGCTGAGGCCAGCACCTCGCAGCCTAACATTCGACCGCCACTCTCCCGTTCAGCTGCTCGACACTGCGAGGCGCGCTGATTCGGCATATCGAATAGTCTTTGCTCGATTTAGCGTTTTGGCCCCGTATCTCTGTTTCTTTTTTTTTTTCTAAAAGGGGAGTTTTCTCATTATGGCGGTTGAAGATTGTCTTCCAAGAGTACTGCACGAGCCTAAAAAGGCCAATGTTACTGTGAAAACTGAAAACGGTGTCGTCGCCGCATACGCGCAAGGGTTGACAGTCCCAGACGTCGACGTGTCAACTTTTTATCGGACCGTCTTTGGCATACACAAGGACGAAACTGCTCTGGTGAGTTTTTCGCTTGATTTGCTTATTGTGAGCCACGCTAAGCTTCCGCGCCGTCTCCCGAAGGCTCGCATTGCTATAGTTACTTACGCATTGATTCCTTACAAAGCGCCGAGAGCCACTTTCTCTGGGGCTGATGGAAATCGCCGACGCGTGAAAATGGCTCTTTGCGAAAGTTGCAGAGGTTGGAGGCTTTGATAATTCGTAGCTACTTTCAACCATCATGTTGCTCTTTGCGGAGGTTCATGGAACGAAGACGCGTGGAACAAAGCTAAAGCGCTTAACTAGAGCACTACTGCTGAGCACTATATGGTATCAAAATACGGCTAATGTCCGGCATCTAATTCCAGTCGGGCAGTGCATCAAAGTGCATGTACTTCTCTCGGTGCTTGAGCCAGTGTTAGCTGTAGAACACTTGAAAGACCCGGCATTGTTCTTGAAAAGAGTCCTTTGATCCCTTCTTCTTTTCCTCGTTTAGTGCTTGGACATAGTAGGTTTTTTTTTCTTTATTTAGCGTAAGAAGTAAGAGAGAGCTCTGCGACCTGCGTACTGGCAGTCAGATATACTAAGACGGCCAGTATGCAAGTAAACAGAAATGATCAGTCACTCTTTGCTGCATTCATGGTGTATATTATGTTTGGGAAAAGCCGACTGCCGCATAATCTGTAACCATTGCATTGGCTCTCTCTGTGCGAACCTTACAGTGTCGTGATCCTGGGGGACTCCAAGTGAGCACTATTTAGAGCACTCCACTGATGTCGCTCGAGCTAACGGCTTTGATATCCAAGCGCTAACGCGTATAAAAAAGGCCAACATAAAAAAAAGTGCCGTCTTCTTTCTGTGGCTCGTTTTCGCGTGGAGCTGCTGCAGTAATATGGCAGTGGAATGCCTGGTACAAGGAGCCCGGTCTCAGGCTTTGATGACAGTACAAAGGCGAAAACTTCTCAGACCATCCGGGTTCGTCCAAATGTTCGCTTCTAGGTGCCGAAGCGGCGTGGTAGACGCACCAAGAACGACATCGCGGTCTGTGTAGATGGGGTGACCTTGTATATGCCGAATTACAGCGACTGTTTGCTCATGAGACCTTCGTTGTATTGTAGCGAGTAGAAAGCCCTAGAGAGCCGGCTTTCAATTATTGATTAAAGACATTGAAAAATAGCAAATTCGGAATAAATATTTTTATATGTTCTGCAATTGTTTTTATCTCGTTTTATGTGTATATTTAACCTGTTGTAATGTTGTAATCAAAATTTATGCGGTACAGACGCCAAGTCGATGACTGTGCTCCTCAAATTCAAAGGCGGTGGCGTGAGGTTTTGTCAAGCTCTCCTTGTGGCAGCTTTTTCTTCACGCCTCCCGCATCATGTACGCTGTACTTGGTGCAAATAAACCTCATATCAATTCAATTCAATTTAATAATTTCAAGTTCTTTTGCGCTCATAAACAGTATTTGCACAGAGTTCCGTAACTTGTTTACACTGAACTAAAAACCAGAGCTGCAAGACAGGAAATTGGTGACCGGGGTCTAAAAACTGTTCTTGAGTTAGAACAATGTACGATTAGGATATAGTACTGTTGATTGCACCACCCTATAAACTGCTGCAATGAAAGATTTACGTTTGCTTCTTAATTAGTGAAGTTCAACAAGAGGTAAAGCATACGATGCCACTGTTTTCTTTTTAATATCTCCCTTAATTCCCTTCATTGACCGAATTCCTGTACGAAACGGTCGAGTTGGCCATCGCTTTAAGACTTCTACTATGTTGTTCCTTGTAGCTGTTTGAAACCCGTACGCAGATGCGCGCAGTCTGCGTCTCCGGTTGAAGATGCGCGTAACTCGTGTTTACATGCTATTATGAATCAAATGGGAAGCGTCACCAGTGCAGGCTTGCGAGATCTTTCTTCCAGCGTTGTAATTAGCAAGGCGTAAACTTAAAACTTTATCTTGCGGATGGTTTCGGCCAGCGCCTCTACAGGACGTCTCTAGTTCGTACTTTCTGTCTTCAACAACCCTGTGCATGTTTTGCATGTTTGCAGGGTTGTTGAACACAGGAATAGCTATAGCAAGCAATATGATAGCGCCCAGGGAGCCTTTAGGAGAACTGCCTATGGTAATCTGCGGCGAAGGCAGGGATTTCCCTACATGCTCCCTAAAGTGGCTTTTCTGAACGTTCGTCAATTCGTTCCGATTTTGTTTTATGCTGATGATTACGAAAAAAAGACTACAACTTATCCTCTGCCCTGAGCTATCCGTCCTCCTATCCCTCAGAAATGATTTGCCACACAACGTTCCTGCGCTCATTATAAACATTAGCTTCAGCGCTCTGCCAAAGCCACATATGGCATGCGTCAGATAAGCTGTCTAGGTAGAAAACATCCGGAAAATAAATGTCATCAGCTAAACGTGCGTTTCTCATCGACAAGGATCTTCTGTCGAGTTTGTCGGGGCCCAAGTTGCCCAAGCGGCTGGTGACAGGGGATTTTAGGCGCAATTAAAAAAAAAAGAAAGAAAAGAAAGAAATATTGCAGCGCTGCCTAGGCACAGCAGGTTACCTGTAAATTTCAATTTCAATTCATTTATTTTCAGAGCAGTTACAAAGCAACTCTGAATGGCCCCTGGGTTAAAAGTTGCACTCAGCAACTTGACGACGGCCCAGGAGCCAAAGTAGAAGACAAGAGTCGACGCAGTTTTCAGTGTATATAAACAATAATAAAAGCAATCCAGTCATCAAAATCACAAAAATATGTACAAGCCTAATTAGTGCCAAACGCAGAAGCATATAAAATCGAAACTGTTATAATACAGAAGCACATCACAAACCAAAACTAACAACTACATCGTCTTGCCTAGACAAAGCACATCAACAGAACGTTCGAAAAGATGAAAGTGACGCGTATTGTTTTTGCATAATTACAAAATAATATTTTTAGTTCTTTCTTAGATGAAAACGCCTGTTTAGGGTATTTGTTGAGAAGGGATGGTAGATTATGTTTTAATGACTGAAGTTTGTATTGGGTGCGGAAAATGGGAACTAACCAGTGAGGAAGGTTTTTAATGCATACATCCGTTATCCGGTGTTGTAATGATGTAACAAGCTTAATAAAATTGACAAATTCTGCGTAAGAGAAGTAGAGTTGGTTTAACAATTTATATTCATAACTATGTGTGATTTGAATAACGTCATACTTCGGAAATAGGTCTTTTGTAGTTGTGTCTTTGCCAACGTTCGCAATATAGCACAAGACTTTTTTTTTCTGAAACCCGTTGATTTTAATAATATTCCGTTTTGTGTTTGTGCTCCAAACAAGAGTACAGTAATTTACGTGTGGTGCAAATAGCGCATGATATAACTACAGTCAAACTTGTTGTGGAAGTATATTTCTGCAGCAGGACAAAGTGCCTGCTACCACTGAGAGCTTTTTGCACATATTGTTAATGTTTGTGATCCCAGCTTAGATGACAGTTTAGCGTAATGCCCAGAACCTCGTGCTCATCTATTATTGTGATGCGATCATTCATAAAGCTGACTGAATTTTGGAGTGTGAATGTTTTATTGCGGGGCCTAAACAGCAAACATTTCGTTGCGAAATACTTTGACAGCTCGGAACCTGATTCTTTGGCGGAAGCTGTATACCTCCTTGAAATTTGAGATGCATTACGAAGTAACTTACGGATCATGGATACCTTCTTCCGCAAACCTGAGAACCACAAGTGGGCGTGGAAAAACTCGAGTCGCGAGACTAAAATTAAAATAAGCTCAAACGCGCGTCCACTCTGATATCTGCAGGATGTGGAGGTGCTTGGATAGGCGCGATGTAATGACAATAGAATGATAAGGTATTGATTAGCCTAGACTTGAAGAGGGAAGAAATTAAACTAGCGAATGAAGATTTCATCAAGGAGTGAACACTAAGATAGAGGAATTTAGGAGCTCGCCGCATAAAAGATATTAAGCTTCAGCTGAGGTCGACGACCTTTGTTTTCAGATATTTAAAGGTTATCTCACAGATATCATCGCGGAGTCGGCAATAGAAGCATACGGCAGGATAGACAGGATATTGGTAAGCTCTCTCAGGAGACAAAGATCTGATTAAGAAACGCCGAACCATAAAGCATCTAACCCCACATACAGAAGGGAACTGGCACATAGATCAAAGTTAACCAAGAAGCATGAAGTTACCGATGCAAGGAAATATGGGGAGAGAATCGGACACGCTCTAAGGAACGGGGGTAGCCTAAAAGGAACCAAGAGGAAACTAGGGATAGCCACAAATCAGATGTGTGCTTTTAGGGATAAGACGGGTAAAATTTCATTACTAATACGAATAAGGTAGTTAAAACAACCATGGAATTCTGCATAGAACAACACAGTAGCCAATATAATCTCGAGGTTAACAAGAGACGTAGCAATGCAGAGCTGTCAGAGCAAGAAAATCTGAGCGGAAAAGAAAGGGGCAGTGAAGAAAGCCTTAGAAAGCAGTGCAAAGAGAGAAAGTAAGAAAACACATCTTTTGAAATGCGTAGAGAGATGGTATTAGCAAAATTAGACACCCTATACACAAATGCGTTCAGGCCCGGAGCATGCGGGAATCTTGGAGGAACACTAATATTATCTTAATCCATGAAAATGGGGAAGTCAAGGAGCGGAAAAATTACATGCAAGTCAGCTTGCTGTCTGTTTGCTAATATGTGTCTACTCAAGTAATCAGTGATAAAACCAGGACAACCTTGGACCTCAGTCAACCAAAGGACCAAGCGAACTTCCAAGAAGGCTACTCGATAATAGACCACATTCGCAAAATCAATAAGGTGATAGAAAACTGCGCAGAAAACTACTCCGTAGCCCTCGATTCACTACGGCTCCTCTTTCTCTCTATACACTTTCACTCCCACCTTCCTGCCTTCTCTTACGCGGGGTTCATGTGCCGACAGAAACAAGTGTGACAGATACTGCGCCTTTCCCTTCCTGTGAACCAATTATTATTATTACTATTATTAATATTATTATTATTATAACCAACCCCCATATGAAGCCTTCATACATTATGAAGACGCAGGTAAAACCGGATCAGCCAAGCAGGTACACAGAGCCAGTGTGTAGAAGAGTCATATGTCAAAATACTGGAAGATGTCTATAGCGGCTGGACATCCACTATAATCCTGTATATATAAAAAAAAAGAAGGGTGTGAGGCCGGGACATACGCTCTCTCCAGTGCTATGCACTGGGTGATAGCAGGAAAAAGTCACAGACCTTAATTAGGAACAAGTTGGGAAAAAAAAAGTTGATAGCAAATACTTCAGCAATAAGCTTTGCGAATATGGCATTGCGTTGCTAAGCAATTTAGAGGAAGAATCTCTAAGCACTATCACTGACCTATACCGACAAAACATAACAGTGAATGGAAAAATTTATACGCTGAAAACTAAATAAATTTTCAAGAATCTCAGAAGAGTGCAGCAGTAGCGAAGCGCTGTAAGTGGTGAGGGAACACAAACGCTATGGACAGGCAGTGACCGTAGATAGGGAACGCTGGAGTGAAATAATTGAAAGAATAAGAAAGACGCGAAACGCATTTGAGAAGTTATCTCATATTATGAATGGCAATTTACCAGTATCCCGCAAGATGAAAATATATAACGTCTATATCTCATCCGTACTCACCCAAGACTTGAAAACACGGGGGCTAACGTGAAGGGGTTCAGCTGAAACTGAGGACAAGAAGAGCACTGTCAGAAAGAAACTGATAGGTGTAAGTGCAACGTTAAAGGACCGGAAGTGTGCAAAAAGTAAGGCGGGAAGCAAACGCTAGTTACTGACATTCTAGTTGGAATAAAGGAGCAGAAAATGGCGTGGGAAGAGCACGCAGTGCGAAGGCAAGATAACCGGGGGACGCTAAGGGCAACGAACTGAATTACAAAGGAAGTCAAGCGCATAGCAGAGGGTGGCAAAAAATTAGGTGGGGGGATTGGATTAGAAACTTTGCGGGGACAAGGTGGCCGGAGCTGACACAGAACCGAGTTATTTGGATGGATAGGTAAGGGGCTTTTGTCCGGAAGTGGTTAGATTGACGATGATAAAGTACAGGCGGCAGCCATTGTATTAGTCATTTGAGTTACCTGCTATGACTCGAAATGAGCACACCCCATTGAAATGACAAATGCGGGCTATGCTGCGAGAGATAATTTACTTGCCCGCTCACTGAGCAAAACTAACAGCTTGAATAGTTAGTCCGAATAGGCAATTACATTTTTTTTTGCTTATTCATTTGTACAAGTGGCTGCAGTACATGAAGGACATTAGTTCAGGGCCTACATTGTGCAAAAATATATCCTAGATATGAGCTGATTCAAACTGAAATCACAACGCAAAGCATAGTTAAAAAAGAATAAATAATACCAAATTTGCGATAACATCGAAATGCCAATGGGACAACTGGCGGCTCACAGGCTCCGCAGTAAGAAAGTTTCATAACAAACTACGAGGAAAGGCCCTGCAAAAAGAGAACAAGACAATGCGTGACCAATGCAGCTGAAGCCATCGGTTCATCCTTCGATGAGCGCAGCAACACATCCTTAAACGAGGTAAAGAACCAAGAAACTTTATCAAAGCCTCAACCTACAGAAGTTATGTAGTCAGCGCCTGTGTTCGTCTCACCTTTCTGCGTCCTGGTTTTTGCGCTGTTTTACCTTGTGATGATCAACCAAATAGCCCGCAATGTGTTATTCAAGTGTCTGAAAGACTGAACGATGAGATGTCTTGAATCAAAGCACGGTTTGCATTGAACAGTGCTATTGCACGGTGAGCCTATTTCAGTGTGTGGAAGGGAACAAGTGAAGAAAGAATTGCTGAAAATAACACGGCAGCACGTTTTCACTGAACTGGGCTATTGGGAAGCCTATTTCAGAGTGTGGAAGTGAGCAATTAGGAGAAGGACAAATTGCTGAAAACGCGACAACACGTTTGCATTGAACAGTGCTATTGGGAAACCTATTCCAATGTGGGGAGGTGAGCATGGGAAGAACGAATTGCCGAAGATAAACGCGACAACGTGTTTCGAGAACTTTCCGCTTCTGATTACTTCGTTTAGAGACAAAATGGGAAAGGGAAAAGTACACTTTTCTGTTATCCTTGTGAGAATTAATTTAATCGAAAAAAAAAAATGTTTAACCGTTCTGTACATCTGCGGTGTGCTACTGTTTCCCATTCAATGGTTTCTTCAAGCAAAGCAATACTGCTACGTCCATTATTAGTTCCCGAAACTAACCTGGAAGAGTAGTTTTGGATGCGTTCAAGCTTTCTTGTAAGTTAAGAAGTTTGAAGCTCTACCGCCGCACAAACGTACTCTATCTAGAATTGGGCGCACTCTGTAATGACCCCGTTCTGGTGGCCCAGTGGTGAGGGGGCTCGCGAAGACGGGTGTTTTATGACATGGATGCCTCGTTTTGGTCCAGGCAAAACGCAGTGTGGCCTTGTACTGTGCGATGGTGAGTGCACGTTAAGGAACCCCAGGCGGTCTAAATTAATCCAGATACCTCCTCTATGACGCCCCTCATAGTCGATGTCACTTCGGGACATTAAACCTCATATATAAACCAAACTAACATTTGCTATGCATACCTGTTCTTTTGTTCGTTTTGGGGCTTTATGAGAATTACTTATTGTGAGGTTACGCATTCCAGGTGATTTCAAGGTCAAATATTCAATATGTCCGTTCCATGTTAATTTTTTCGAAACATACCCAAATATATTTGTATAAGTTCAACCATGTCAACAGACGGGCCTTCCAAATTGTATACTGATCTCACAGGCATGCGTTTTTCGAATTGGGGTGAATGACACAAGCTGACATTTAGCACTGCTCAACAGGGCTAAATGACAGGCCTTAATTTGTGCAACTACGAATATCTGTGTTCAAATCACTTCGTAGGCCGTTGCCGTTACGTCAATGTTGTACATTTCTGCAGATGTCAAAGCGCATATAATCGCAGTTTGCGCCGATGACCTTGCACGGTACCAGTTAAAAACGCTAAAAAGAAAGGCCTAAAGCTGACATTCGGTGCATGCCGGAAGTTGCGGTGACGTATCGATTTAGCTTCGTTGACCAAACCCCGCTTTCTTCTCCCAGACAAATAATCTTAATCCAATTGAAGGAGTGTGCAGATGCGCGAGGTAATTTATGCACAGCAAGCATACGAAACTGTACCAAAGCCCAAAAATATAGTGTGCCTGAAATCCTAGGCCGAAATAATTTGGCCAGCTGAGTTTTGGATTAAAAACCAGGCCAAATAAACGTCTAGTTTTTGAAAATAATATTAATGCTTAATGCTGTTCCTCCATAACACTGTTCTGCAGCATACACAAGTAAAAGAGAGCATATTGCTTGCTAGATTATAACAGTGATGTCATATTTATGGCGTAAATAATTATGAGGTTACAGTTGATAGACCAGCAGGTAACGTCACTCGCTATCTCTGGTATCAAAGGTAGTGCGACCAAGAGAAAGAGGAAAATATAGAATAGGAAAAGATTCGCCACAAAATACGCACCACAATATACATTTATAAACAGGTGTCGCGGGGCATTTATAGCTTGCATGAACCACCACGATGCCTCTGCACCTTGTTGACTACCTGCTGTGTTGCCATGATATACGTCGGGTTAATTGCTGTCTGGAAGCAGCCTGTTCTATGTGTCCTTCTGTTGTGTGTCGTGTTCAAATTTAGGGCATTTTCCCCCGGCCTTTGCAGGCAATCAAAAACTACCCGGACAACGATTCTTGCTAAAGCGACAATGTGTTGTCATGATATTGTCACCTAATTGCCGTCTGAAAGCAACGATGCAGTGCACGCGTCACGCATTGTGGGATAAAAAGAGGAGGGGGAGGTAGGTGGACGAGTGCGTGCAGTTCGACCGTAAGCTTCGTATACATGTATTTCGCAATAACTCTCTTCCTCTAAATGAACACCCTTCGCAGAAAAAAAAAGAAAAAGACTTGAACGTAGCAGATCGATGTCATTGCATCTCTTCACTAGTGGCAGGCAGATAATGGAGTACCAGCCTTAGCAAAACAGCAAGTGCGCACTTGGTTTGTCTTCTTTCATTTTTTCATGCGAAGGCTGCCGTGATTCTTGCATAGCTGGAAACAAATTGCGTATGAGCTCTTCTGGTAAGATCTGCCAGTCCGCGACATTGACAGTAACGCACGTGCTATTAGGACGCGCCCTTCTTGGCTTTCACGGGCAATCCCGCGCGCTAAAAGAAGGCATTCGCTCTTTATTTATTTATTTATTTATTTATTTAGGTTACCCCTAAAGGCCCTCCAAAGGAGGGTATTACATAGGGGGGGGGGGGGATACAATTGTAAAAAAACACGATGAAATTAGCAACAATTACAATAAGAACCATTAAATATAACATCAAAAGAGGAAAGAAAAACAACACCAAATATTCTACACATTTCCGTCACAGCGAAGTAGCTCTTGGAATTTTTTTATTTTAGTTTCTGTAGCGATGTGCGATGGCAAGTTATTCCATTCAATGATAGTGCGAGGTATGAATGAATTGGCATAAGATGATAAATGACACTTCGCACGTTTAACTTTGAAGGCATGATCAAGTCGTGGAAAAATGACATCAGGTGACTGAAACAAATCACTGCGCAGTAGTGGATGGTGATAAAGCTTATGGAAGAGTGTTAACCGAGCGTGTTTACGACGACAGGATAAGTCTTCCAGTTCACCACGTTGTTTTAATGCTGTGACGCTAGTGAAAGGCGAGTAGTCTGAAAAAATAAAACGCACAGCACGGTTCTGCAAGGATTCGATGTTGGTGATAACATAGGCTTGATCAGGGTCCCAAATAGCCGCAGCATATTCAATTTTAGGGCGTATTAGAGTGATATAAGCAAGTTCTTTAACATGGATAATGAGCGTGTTTGAGAGCACGTTTAAGAAGACCAAGTGAACGGTTAGCAGGAGCTAGGGTGAGGTCGATATGGTGATGCCATGTTAGATCAAACTGAAGGTGCACGCCAAGGTATTTGTAATTGTTTGTTAGTTCAACAGCATTGTCATTGAGCATGTAAGTGGTTGAAATGCGAGTGGTACGACGGGTGAAAGATATAAGTTTAGTTTTAGAAACGTTTAAAGTCATTAACCAGGATGAGCACCATGAGCTTACTGCGTTCAGGTCAGATTGTAGGAATTGGCGGTCACTGTCATTAATAAGGTTACGGTAAATTACGCAGTCATCTGCGAAAAGACGAACTCTAGATGTTACACAGGCAGGTAAATAATTAATATAGATTAGAAAAAGCAAAGGACCAAGCACGCTTCCTTGGGGTACACCAGATGTCACATAAGTCGAAGAAGAGTTAGAATTATTAACTGAGGTATACTGTGATCTAGAAGAAAGAAAGTGCTTAATCCAGGCGAACACATTAGGGTGGATGTTAAGCTGTGTTATTTTTAGTAAAAGTCTGTGATGAGGGACCCGATCGAATGCTTTTGAAAAATCCAGAAAAACTGCGTCGACCTGAAAGCCTGCGTTAAGTGATGATTGTAAGTCATTAACAAAGCCAGCTAGTTGAGTGTCACATGAAAAACCCTTGCGAACACCGTGCTGATATTTGAAAATAATGTTATGATCTTCGAGGTAGGTAATGACTTGGCTATGAATGATATGCTCTAGAAGTTTGCAAAAGTTGCTGGTTAACGAGATGGGTCGATATTAAGTGGGGAGGAACGATCACCTGATTTGAATATAGGTATTACCTTTGCTACACGCCAGTCATTAGGAATTAGTCCGTTCGATAACGACTGCGAGAATAAACAGGACAAGATAGCGGAGATGCTTCTGAATGTATTTTTTAGTATCTTATTGTTAAAGCCAAGGTGATCCGAGCTACTTGTAATTTTGAGATTGTTTAATAAAACTGAAATACCTGCTTCGTTAATAACTATGTCAGGCATGCAGATGTCATGAAATGTATTTAAGATAGGAGATGAGCTAATGTCTTCGTTGGTAAAAACTGATGAGAAGGTAACGTTAAGAACCCGAGCACAATCGGATTCATTGATTATGACGCCGTTACTATCGGAAAGAAAAATGTCAGAATGAAAGCTAGGATTTACGACGCGCCAAAATTTACGAGGGACTAATTCTTCGCCTCAAATACTGGCGCTTTTGTGGGCATAATTTATTCCTGAAAAGCAGTCGGGAGCGTAGAGGTAGCTTCATCGTTTTCCGCCGCTTTGGCAGAAAGAAGAGCTTGTCGTGTTTTTTTTTTTTTAATTTTCGCAGTTTTTCAGACGATACAAACGCGAGCAGCTGCCAGCGAAATTTACCTTGTACAAGTAACATCCCTCCACCCCCCCTCTTTCCTCCTCAACTTTAATAACGTCGCGCTGCTTTACGATCTGACGTCTGCGCGTTGCTTGTGTTACGTTAGGAGGCGAGAAAGACAACGGCTGGAGGCGAGGTCAATGCCATATCGGTGCACTGGCTTTACTGGCGACTTCGCAGGTGTTACAGAAAGTAAATCGTTTCTGTAAGCGATTGACCTCAGGGCCTGTAGCTTGCGGTATCTGCCCACCTAAATTACCCACGCGCTTTGAAGAGAGCCCAGGAAAGAAGAAAAAAAAAAACAAAGATGAGAAGGACGTCACACTTTAATGTCCGTGTACTAGCTCTCAGCTGCACGTATGCTGCTGCTTTAATATTTTAATTAACTTGTTGAAATCAGTCATTTTTGATAGCTAAGGAGGTTGATGACAAAAAATATTCACAGGCGATGGATAGGCTTTCTTGCTTAAAAAAAAACGAGAAAACAATAACGTAACAAAACCGACACCAAATTGATTTGAGCGAAGCAGAAGTGTGGACTAGCTGGCAGTTCACGACCTTAAAAGGTGGCCCAGCGCGAAGAAAAAAGAAACAAGGACTTTGGCTTCTTTTAATAGAGGCCGATGGATGTATACCCTACAGAATACATGAAATAAGTAAACAGCCGCACTGAATGGATCTCAGGCAATATCAGCTTTTGGAGAGAACGCATTGCCTCTTCTGATACTTAGCACTATCGTAGTAGGCAGGTACGATTGTTTTCTTTGTCAACTCTGAGGTAGAGTTCAATTAATCAAAAGCGGCATTAGAAAGCAAGGTAAGATAGCATCGCCTCGTTTTCAATAGGCACAAATCAGAAGACCATAACAAGGAGGACCATAAAAAGGGCGTTCGCGTGCGTGCCACGTGTGCTAAATAAGAGGAATACAATTTCACAATACCCATTATCCCAGCAGTTGACTCTTTTCTATTAATGAATAAATAATATTGCGAGGGAAAAAATATAGGCTAAACTAGGCGACAACCTATAGGCAAATAATAGACTTGGGCCGGCGGCTGGGCGGTGTATGCCCTCGCTTCGCGGTGCGGCCCTCCAAGCATGAACTTTGTCTGCGGTAGTTCCGCATGCGGTAGTTCCGAAAGTCGAGGTCCCGCCCCTCTAAGCGATGTCACCGGCGCCGTCCTCGCCGCCGACAGGACTCGGTCTTGCTACGCCACCGGTCGTTCTTATGGCTCGGCGGCGAGCTTGGTATTGCCTACGCCGACATCGAGCCTCGCGAACACGACGAATTTCCTCCGAATCACCAGCAGCAGTGCGCCATCCGTGCTCGCTGCTTTCTTAGTTTAGGTACTATGCTTCCTCGGCCCTCCGTAGATTGAGTCTTGGATGATTTTGCGCTCATCTACGCGTCATACCACACCGCCGGCTTCTGGACTGGCGCCTGCTCGCCGAGAGCGCAGCTGCGGGGCTTGCACTTGAGAGCCGGTGCGCGGTGCGTGCCTTTTCGTTCATTTCCCGCGACCCTGGATCGCGGAATGCATGGCTGGCGCGGATTTCAAGTTGCCGACGCAACGCCGCCGCCCGCAAGACGACTCCGGATGTCCCGCGTCGGCAAGGCGAGCAGCAGTATTCCGAACCGCAGATCATCCACGGTGTGCGGAGGTGGGTGTGTGTGTGTATGCGCGCGCGCTGGGCTCTTGTGTAAAGGAGCAGCGGATGCCAGGAAGCTCATTCCCACGGGACTCGGGCTGTCCGGCACGGGCGCACGTGACGACGGCTTCGAATTTGAACTCCACGGAATGTGCACGCGTGATGTTGTACGTACAGCACTACGGGTGTGAGGAGGAACTATGCTGGAGCCTATTGGCCCCGCCCAGAGAGTTTACTTCGTCCCTATTGGCTTAACGATATGGTCTTTGTTTAGCGAACCTATTTAACGAGGTGCCAGAGGTGACTTTGGGAAGAAGCGACCAGTTGCAATAAACATGCTGTAAACTTGTTTCGACCCCGAGTAGTACTCCAAGGTGCTCAGCAGGTACAGTTCAAAAGACCGCCTGTCAGCGCAACCGAGCACGGCGGTTGAGAGGAAACCCTATGCCAGCAGCTGAACAGACCGTCGCCCTCTGGATGAGCACGGCTGGTGACAGCTTGGAGAACGGCTTCGAAACATAGCTGATGAGCTCCTCCTCACGGAGCACTTATGCTTCCAAGCAGCAGCCGCATGACTAGACGAAGAGGTTAACACAAAACAAGGAGTGAGATATCGAGGGCAATAAATTTCTGGCGACACTCACTTCAGCTATACAATCAACACCAGAGCCCGAAGCAGAACCGACAGGTATAGGGACGCTGGGCCTGCTTTTTTCTTAATTTCTTCTTCTTTCTATACCCCTCTATCCGTGGCAGCGTCTGTCCTTCACGTGCTTGTTCTCTTCCTTCACTTACCGCCGCTCATCTTAGTTCAGTTTTCATTCCACGCAGGTTTGATCGGAGGCCTTGGACGGGCTTCAGCCACGCGATGGCCCAGGCTGTGCTCAATATCATGCAGTTAAGAAACAATCCCCTCATTTGTATTATCAAACGCAGCCTTGAAATCCATCCGCGGATGCAACTACTGTTTTGTAACAGCTGGTATTTGCAGCTTGGCAGCCGAGGCGGTACATAAGCGGACACCGACGTCTCGAATAATCGAGGAGACAATCGGAAATACCCAGTACTTCAAAAGTACTCGGTAATTTATTTTCTATACCCTAACCGCTTCGCAGTGGGGCTCGTGTGAGCAAATTGGGGTCCAAATTATAAACGCAGACAGCGTGCTGCCTTAGCTGGACGGTGCCTTTACTTGTGTGAGTCGGGCAGCCATGACCGTCCGAGTGGTGATCGAAGTCAACTCACAAACTGTTGTTGGAATCATTTTGTAGCCGCTTGTGCTTCGTGTTCTTTGTGTCTGTGTTTTTACCGCTACAAACTGATTCCGGGTGTCCCTTGTGTTTCGTGTTCTTTGTGTCTGTTTTTACCGCTACAAAATGATTCCAACAAGAAATTACCAACTAGCCCAACTTGAAGTTTTCACAAACTGTTCTTGCTTGCCCCTTTACTATGGCGTGACTCTTTACTTTTCCAGTCCCTGATTTGCTCACGCGTGCTGTTGCCTTGCCTGACGTGCCAGCAGACTTTGCGACACACGTTAAGGTATAGGTCGCGCAATGACGGAACTTCGAGAGGTTGCGCACGACCAGCGTCCACGTGTTGTGTACTGCAGAGGAGCCTTAGGGAGATGCTGCTATCAGTACAGAGTCGTTGCCCAAAACATGTGCTCATTACCTTTTGACTCCGGGGTATTGAATCAGTGGCTAATTCTTTACCGTATGAGCGCCCAACATTGCATGTTAAGTGGTTAATTAAATGACTAATATTAAAAGAAAATGGGTCTGCGGACTTCGGCATCTGCCCGGTCTCACGTACGGTCGCGTGGACATTCGAGAGATTTAGTACGTTGGATAGTTAACTCACCTAACGCAATGCAAAATAGACAAGCCTATATAAAGAGCCTCAGTCCGACCTTTTTTCACTTTGTTGTATGTCGTGAAAAATCTCACCGTTTCAAAGACATAGATGTATCCCATCATTGTAAATGCGCAACAGGCATCCGGCAATCCGGCGTTTTTCTGCATTGATACGCCTCCGCAAAGCTATAATTCTCTAATCCACCGGCAATAAATGTGAATCACAATGTCGTGGCCAAACTTTACACTTTTTCGCATGTGCGTTTTTCCTATTATTATTGCTAATAAACAATGCCACTAAAACACGAAAGAAAACAAAGCCAGGCCGCAGCGGCTAAGAAGGGACCCTAGCCGTACAGGCATATAGACGATGATAAAACATACAAATTCATTACTGCCGATTCGCACATTAAGTCCTTTTTATTTGTCTTCACTAATATCGCTCATCACAGGAAACGTCACGCCAGTATTTAAGCTATTCGACTGACATAAAATGGGAGAACCAGTGGACAGGTGCAACCGTTCCGGTGGCGTTTATCATAAGCGCCCTCGGAATCGTGTCATTAAACTGTTTCAGGGTCAACACGTGCCACCTTGCACTGATACACTCACGGTGTTCAGAACACGGTGCGGTATGCACCTGTGAAGCAGGCGTTTTACTTGTACACAACTAACGTGCTGTGCAACACAGATGTGCAAAATAGCTCTCGTGCGTTATACAAACCATGCTGCTATGAAATATTTATTTTTTCTGATAAACAGAGAGGCACCAACATTTTTGACGTCAAACTTCCGGTAAGCTGCTTTTTATGCCTGTCCTATGTTTTGTGGAGATCAGCACGCATCTTCAGCCTGGTCGCATTGCTCCCTAGCTTTTTTCTACTCTAGAAATAATACCCATCTTCAATATTTTCAATGTGAGACCCCTTAAAGCGGATTAGAAAGAAAACTGCAGAATCATTCAGGCGGTAATCACAAGTGTCCGAGCAAGACTGTGCGCCGTGACAAAGCAAGCATCTTTCAACTGATAGCCTTGCGCGTCCGAATGTAATTCTAAGTTTGCCTAAAAATGTTCTTGGCTTTCGAAGACAACGTTGTCAGGGGCTTAGCCGCGAGCCGTGCAATACCGGATGCAGATTTTTCGGCATATTTTACGGGGTTTTGCCAGGAGCACGTGCAACGAACTGCTCTGGTGAGCGTAGACATTTTATTTGCTTCTTTTGCGCAAAACGCCCTAGAAGTTTTGTTGAAATATTTTTTTTAATTTCATGTGTCAGAGCGCCCCTTCTATGTATGACCATCAACAACAACAACAAAAAAAAAAAAATAAATTACGCAACTCAAAATTGGCTGAAAATTATTACATATTTTCCTCGCCAGTATAGATGTGATGTCTAATTTTGAGTGCGCTGCAGGATGCGCCGAAATTGAATCTCTTCTTCATAGTTGTATTCTATATAGGCTGTTTACGATCGGTGTACATGCCGCATTTCGTTGGCGTAATGGCGGTTTCTGACTGATTTTACAGACTAGAACCCCGTCAGGTTGAAGTCACGCAGATATTTTTTTGTGTTTCGACTTTAGTTGATTTTTGCGCACTGTAAAAGTGCCAGTTGCTCTGACAGATCGGTGTCCTTTCTCAGAGGAAAAATAACTGCATCCCGCTGCACTTCCATCTTTCGCTAGTAACGCTCGTAAGGACAAATAATCTCATTTGTCGAGCACTTGCCGGGCTGTCAGGTCTGTTTACGCTTCCGAACTGACTCGGAAGGTTTGTGACAGTAGCAGCAGCAAAAGTAATTTGGGGTCACTTTCAATGATGGCATTTCCGCCACTGAAAGATGACATACAGTGGCTGAGACGGGAGCCCGGGGTGGGAGTAGGGAAGGAGTGAGTCAGCGAAGCAAGTGTTCAGACCTGTCCTACATGAAGAATTTGTGGGGTATTTTTACAAGGCTAGCTTGCAGTTTATTTGCTTGCCCTTCGTCTGTAGTTCAGAGAGAGAGAGAGAGAGAGAGAGAGAGAGAGAGAGAGAGAGAGAGAGAGAGAGAGAGAGAGATAATTTATAGGTAGGAAGTTTAATTATTCCTTGTTTGCAAACGTACACGAGGGGTTAGAATAAAGGAAGAGAAACAAGTAATGTGGCCCTTTATATCCAGGGGGCTCATTATCGCGTGAGAACATGGATCGCCAATATGGAGTCTATAATCTAGAGCTCAAGCCTGTCTCCTCTAAGCTCATGAAGATCGCCTTGGAGGCTTTCTTCTCGGATGAAGGGTGGGGCCAAGGCACCAGAATTTTGGCTTCCATCAAGGGACGAGAATCGAATGAGCGGAGCTTCGCATCCAGGGACAATCGTTCCCTGTGAAACCAAGGGCAATCACTAAGCAGGCGCGTGACTGTCTCTTTGCAGCCGCAGGTATCATATGCTGATATGCAGCCACGAAGTGGGAACAAGCAACCTGTATAATCCAGTCCCCGCAAAGGCGACCCAATCGCTTGCATCGCACGGTGGAGACCGGATCAGTTGTAGGGACGGCCGGGTCGAGATCTTGCAGACGGAATCCCGAGTTTTCGAGGCTATTCTGCGCAGCCAAAGTCTTGTTACGGGCAAGAACTCGTAGATGCCTTGCAATATCGGCTATTTTTAGTGGAATGTGGGCAGTGTGTGCGCTTCCGAGGGCCTACCGAACAGCACTGGGACCTACGTCCTTACCGACAACACCACTGTGTGCTGGTAGCCGCTGGAAACGATGTTGTGACCCGTTTCCATATGGGCTCTGTGTATTATTCGTTCGATCCCCACGACTGATCGTTCATAATCAATGTGGAATAGGAGTGTAGGATAATTTGTTTTTCTCCTACCTACAATATTCATTCATGGAACTGCCTGCCCATCAACCTTCAAAGTAGCACGTTAAGAACCCCACCTTTACGCTAGAGTTGATAAGAGCAACGCTTTGTCCTTTTACGCACGCCTGGGCTTAAAGCAGGTGCACAAGGGATCGTGTTGTTCAGTTATATGGCGGTGCTAGTCACAACTGCATTGTAGTACTTGACACGCGGCGAATTCCGGCTCTCCGGGGCGGACACCGCAGAGAGCTCGAACGACGCACAGGCCGCGAAAGCGGCGACCTAACCATTGACATTGTTTTCTTCCTTAAATACTAACTCTGCATGAAACGGCGACGCAAGAAGGATGAGATACATCATATATCACTGGTGTTTTGTGTAACTTCTCCGGTGTCTGCATTTCGTGCATTGTTATTAGTCGGCTTTGTCAACTTGTTAAATTTGTACGTCAAGTATATGCCCATTAAAAAGGATACAATGCAAATGAAATGTACGAAGCTAAGTTTACAGGTTGTAACAAGCGTATAATGCCTTTGCTTTGACCGCTATCATTGCGAAGAATATCAGCAGCAATTACAGAAAATATTCCCATTTTCTTTTGGTTGTAATGGCAACGTCTGCATGCGCATGCAGTGCCCTCTTTTCTAGGTGCTCTTTTTTTTTTTCAATTCTTTCTTTTCATCCTCTACCACCCTTGACGTCAGGGCTGCTGGCAAGGAAGGTTACCTTTTTTTTCAGCTTCTTGTGGATCGTATAGTCCATGTACTCCATGCTTGCTATTCATGAGAATTGCTGACAGGTAATAGCATATTTTTCTCCTGCGCTGTTCCAAACAGTTACTCTTGAAAGAGTGAAAATATTTAGTTTCGCTGGCACACTATCCTCCCTCTGCGATCAGCGTACCGCATCTCCAGAAGTTTGTTGTTTTACTGTTTACGCACTTAATTCAACTATTCCCTTCCCCCTTAAAAGAGAAGCTTTCATCAACCTCATCTGGCACTGGTTTTCAGTATCGCCCTGCCCCTTTTTACTGTGCAAGGCTACCTTGTATAAAATCGCACCTGACTTCAGGACGAAGTTCTTTTAATCCCGCCTGTTCGGCGATTCCGTATCAAAATGTGACCAGAACCTGTAGCCAGCTCTTGGAGAACAGCAGATTGTGGCGCCACCTATAAACTTAAATCTCAATTGCCGGCGACGCTATGCAACGCTTCGAGGTCCACCACATCCGGGTTTTCAACGCCTCTGGGAAGTTCTCTCGAATGCCGCAATTTTTTTGACAATCTGCCAACGATCTAAATTTTGACCAAGTCGGAGCGGCGAATTTTGTTAGGAGGGCCTTACTTGTAGCTCGGTACTACGATCAGGGGAGTTATGGTAGATGGTGTTATATACGACCAGATACCTTTTATTCAGGTGGCGGTGCCACTCGCTGATGTGACCGCATAAAGTAACGAGTCGCGCCCCTATATCGCAGGTGGATGCCAAGACGGGCGCGCAGTATACTTTCGGCGAGCTGTACGATGCCTCTTTGCACGTGGCGGCCGGCCTACGGAGACTTGGCGTACGACCGGGAGACCTGGTCGGTTTCCAGGGCGCCAACGGCTCCGAACTGGTGGTGGCCATGTTTGGAACCTTTCTCGCCGGTGGCACGGCCGCGCTGGCCAAGACTAAATTGACAGAAAGTTCGTGCGTTTCCTTAAAATCTATCGGTGTTTTCCTATATGACGGTGCGAGTGATTAAACGAAGGAAAATAGGGAGAAGAAAAATAAAAAAAGGAGCGTTCATTAAAAGTGAAGGGCGGGTGAAACAGCGCACTCACTTACGGTTGCACAATCATAACTAAGCTCTAATAAGCAGAAATTTAACTCTTGCGTGCGAAACTCTTGAGTGCCTATTCCGCGAGCAGATTGAGTTTAAAAATAGCGTTCAATTCCACCGCGTTACCGGCACAACGCATATCCGACGCTATGTCCGGCCGACAGGCGGCCACATAGCGGCCGATTTGCAGTGTGATAACTTCGTGAGCTTTAAGTGCAGCTCACTTAGAAATTTCATCCCAAATGTAAAAATCCCGTGCTGTATGTAACCTACAAGGTCGCCGCTATCCGCCACTGTGTCCACCACTTGTGCTTCTACTCTTTCCTGGAAAGTGTGAGGCGCTACTGGACGCTATCTTTTGGTACAAGCAGGAGAAGTCATTGCTGCAATGTTTCATGGGAATTTCATCGACCACGACTCTATGCTAAGCTAGTAAGCATTGAAGACGGTTCCTTCGAGTAAAAAGAAGCAATAGATGTATGCACGTCCCCTCCCGTACAGATGACCAGCACTGGCGTCCGCCTCTTCGTACTGATCATGAGTCTGTTTCATGTATGAAGGTATAGTACGTGCGCTTTTGTAATGTACACTAACTACATTTCCAAATTTTGTTTTTTGTACTTAGCAGATAATGTAAAGGTGCAGCGGCATAGCTAAAGCCAATATTGTGCAAGTGCAAGCTCCATTGCGCCGAACATGAACATTTGGAGCGAGTTGCGACACGCGGCATGCTCAAGCGTTCAGGAGAGTGCCTGCAATGGCATCGGCCGATGCAAAACAGCTGCGGCTCTCTGAAAAGGAATGTTGCATTCCAGATCGCTCTCGCTAAGCTGATGAGGCTCTATCTAGGCTCGTTGGCATTTAGCCCCGTGCTTGCAAGCAGTGCAATATGCCGGAGTAACAGGATAGAGGGCCATAAAATGTTGAAATGCAGATAGTATATAACGCTACCCAGAAATTTAGGTATGAGAAATTTTTTAATGGGAAGTTGTTTATGAATGCGATTCTTTGCTTACCGTAAGACTGCACTCAAACAATCAATATTTCCGCGCATCTCATCTCGGGATGCATTTTTCTTTTAGTTTTCTGTTATCTGAACTATTCGGTGCGAGCGAACGGCGAACTTTAAACGTGTTTTTTACGGGTCTTAAGACTAGGCTAATATATCTTACAATATTCGATCTTCGCTTCCCAATTAAGAGTGATGTCCAGGAAAGCTGGACATAAATAGGCATAAACTCAAAAAGTATTTCTTGCATGAAAAGGCCAGGAATGATGCCATTTAAGGTCAGTTAAAGGCCAAGATGGCGAAGAATCGATGTACACCCGGAAAAGGTTCTCTCGGAAACAGGTTGTTTTTACAACTCGACCAAGTCATTTTAAGACACCAGCTTTCGTTGTCAAGCGTGCTTGAACAAAACAGCAAATAATGAGTTTTACTGGATGCAGCTGGCGACAAGAGAGACGCTTTGCTGCGTCCTGTCGCGCACAGTAACCTGAGGAGGTTCATTTTTGTAACTAGTATAACAATCCGTTTCCGCCTTTAGAAAGCGTGGAAAACGGCAGATGCTTGCCGCACGCCAAACAAATCTAAGTGGGCGTAAGAAAATTCAGCACTATCGCATGTTTAATTTGGAAGAAAACACTTCTAGAATATAGATAATGAATAGAATAACTGGATACTGTTGTGTATACTCCAGTGACTGCAGCTGCTCGATGGCAGCAACAATAAAGAAGTACTATACAACAATAGACAACAGCAATAGTAAAAACAAAGACATACAGGCAACGAAGCAATTTCAATTTTAGCCCGTTTTGGGTAAGGCAGGAACCGATACATTTGCATAATCATGATAACACCGGCCTCGACAAGACAGTGCGCGCTTTAGCGCACTTGAGCGCACTTAGTTGCAGTCCATGCATAAGCTTGGGTGATGCATAAGCGTGGGCGATGCATAAGCGTGATTCCAGCCTGCAATATAAAAATGTTTCATTAATGTAATGTTTAAGGCGAATTCGCTGTTAGCTCTTCTCAGCGCCTACAACATCGGACTTTGGTCATTTTCCCCTTTATATGGACACCTAACTGCCAGTGAGTCTTAAAAGAAAAACGAAAATGTCCAAACAAGTGAAAATAACACTTAGCTGATACCTGTTCTGTGTTTATAGAAAAGCTGATACCTAATCAGTAAAAATTGACCGTGAATTTGAGTTCAATATATCGCAGTTCTCGCGCAGGACTTGCTAGCACTTGAACCGCGTTGCAGGTTTCAGCTGTCTAATACTATTTCACGGCCTTAAAGTACTAACGAAACACGTCAGCAGAATTTGCCTTTACTTCGTTCTCTCTCCGATAATGTATTTTTTCGCTCCGCCTTACTTCAGGGACACAAGGTCCAGATCAATATTTTATCATCGCCTTCACTTCTGTTAACGGAGATAGCGAATGTATATGTTCGATACGGCTAGTGCATTGACAGTTCAAACCTGAATATCAAAGCCTCGCACTTAGAGGTTGCCTAGGAACCGGAACTAGCGCAGGCACAGTACGGGGAACTTCGGTGGAGATTGTGCCAGATTGAATTCCTATAGGGAAAAATGGTCGCAGATACGTTGGTTAGTTAAAGCATGGTCAATATAGAGGCGAAGCGAAAGTGCAATGCAGCTCGTTATGTGCCCAGGGCATGACTAGTCAAGGTCAACTAGATGTCGAGGCTAACTTGGCCGAAAATTGCTATTGCCTTAGGAGAGGTGCTAGGCCACTAAACTACGAAAAACTGCGCCGAAGGAAGGCTGACAAATCTTGATTATGAGAAAAATCGTTCGCTCGTCAGACCGAAGAACACGCCGAGGTTAGGAGGTAACGCTGCGTGCGCTGTGAAGCGTTTATGAAATTGGAATATGTCGCATAGTCCTTTATTTTTGTCGAATGAGCTTTCGCCCGGTTCAGTCTGTCGCGTGCGACACTAGCTTTGATAAATCTTTGGGAGTCCTAATTAATGCACTTTTTTAAAGCTGGTATCGAATGTAAATCATGTTCGTTCCATTGCGCTCATAGTGTACGCGCCAAGATACACTGTCTTCGCGCATGGCTTCTTTTCTTGATTTTTTTTTTTCAGGAGAGATTCATTACCAGTTTGCCGACACCCAGCCGAAATTTGTTGTGTGCGACTTAGAGGATGCCAGAAACATGCTGAACGCCTGTGAAAAAATCCGATCGATCGAGGTAAGACAATGTGAACGTTGGCGGATGTGGCCGGGCTGCATTCATTAACACACCGAGATGAACCAGATAGGTCGTGTACCTATTTTCTGTGCAATAGGTTCGTGAAGTAATAAGTAGGAAGGTCTGGCACCTAACTGCTGCCTATCCACCTGGTAACTTATACGTTTATACGACGCGAAAAAAGGAGGAAAGAGCTCCACACCTATACAGCTCGCAAACACCAAGTCAGCTACTTGCTTTGTCGATCTAATTGCTGCTGTCATATGCCATGCGTGAGACGGTGCACCATAAAAATGGCGAAACAGTTACTTCTGCTGTATGAAAGAGCATTTAAGGGTTGAGGGGAAACCTCAGTTCGCAAGCCGAGCCAACGTGCTCTTGTTTTCATCGGGGTGACAAGTTCACAGACGAAAGCAAGTCCCCCTGTCGAAACATTAGCTCGGCCTGCGAGCTGAGGCTCCCCCCAACCCTTGTTCAGCGCTCTTCCATACTGTGTAGCCATTTTCTTTCTCTCGTTCTACCTTTGCTTCAGCTGTGCATCAACATTAGTCACAGTCAAGTTACGTGTTTTTTCTCTTTTTCATTTTGCAAAAATAAGAGCACCGATAAATAAACAAATAAAGCTACAACCTTAGAACGAACGCAGTGCTAGGTAAGTTGGTTAGAGCATGGTGCGTGCCTCCAAAGCGCTTTATTTTCCCAGGAAAGAATTACAAACTGGTCAAAAACATATAGGAAGAGCGAATGAACGCATGCCGCTCAGTCCTGTAAGGACGATAGCGTCGTTAAATATTATGTTACACATAAGGCCAAATCCGAAATTAGTTTTCATGTGGGATTTTTCGATAGATTCTACGCCCTCATTCGGCTACATGAGCAACACAAGCTTTGAATTATTAATAATGTTTTTTTTTTCCCCGTGGCCATGACATACTGCAGCAGGGATAATAAGTACGCAGAATGAACTTATAGGAATGAACCTGGCAAGCAGACTTAGTCGTGCGTACTTTCGTGAACGACGCAAAACTCTTTTGCGATTGTCTCTACATACGTGTACGCTATTTAATGTTTGCAGGGTGTCATTGTCACAAGCGGGTCTTATCAAGGGGCACTGAGCCTTTCCGATTTGAAAAATACTCCCGTGGAAGGCAGTGATGTTCCTGTGAAGCTCCACCCGGAGGCGGTGCTGGCTATAATATATTCCAGTGGTTCAACTGGACTACCGAAGGGTGTGCAGTTAACCCATCGCAATATCATTGCACAGGTGGTGTCTTATGGGTGAGCTATACCTACTTCATTTTTTAAAATTGTCGAGATCTACGAATGGTTACGAGATGTACAAGAGCAGCCACAAATCGCTTTAATTGCATCATCTTTTCACATAAAAAAGGATTAACCTCGCAGCGATAAAAGGACAAAAAAAAAAAAAAACACAGAATGCTGTTCACTAACATATCCGGGGTGATTTTCCGCACAGAATGAGAAACATTCTGCACTGCGAATATTAGGTGTCACATAAACCTACGTGACGAATTCACTGAAATGGACAAGCTTATTTCTCTTTACATTGTTTCTCGCTTACCAGGCACGTAACATCGTCACGTTGACCACCTCTGACAGGTTGCCAGCGTCAGATTTGCGCTTGAAACTGGTTGCTTGGGCTGCCAGTTTGCAACAGTGATAGCACTGTTGCAATTTCGTGTGTTGGTGCACGTAGCGCCATCTAAAGCATTCTTATGTAGCAGAGCGGAAACCTGGGCAAAATGGCTTACATGCATGTCTGAAAATAGTGCGAACTAAACACAAAGACGAAGAAAGGAACGACAGAGACAAGCGCGCTTTTTTCAACCACGCATTTCTGTATAGAGCTTCCTTCTTCGTGGGGCACTCGCCTGGCAACGGCTAGCGACTTGTAGTGCGCTGAGACTTCTCTTGCGATTTCTACAGTCTGTTTAAATAACTAACCGTGGGCAAATTTTCGCGTTTTGACAGCGCACCAACCTTAAAAAGATCATTTCATCACCTCAAATTCGTATAATCCATACCGTAATTCAGAAGCAAACGCGGGGTATTGGTACCTTGGCACCGAAAATCAGACGCAGTAGGGCAGGCCTTATATCGCCCTTTTCGCGACGTCACCTAAGCAGCGCAATAGGCCTATAGAGAAGCATCACGGGCTCGGCAGCCCTGTGATACAGATGCGAAATTTGCGGGAATTTAGATCGGTAAAAAAAAAAAAAAAAGGCTTTCCTTTTCAAGTCCTGTTCCTAAAGAAATGAAAATTATAAATAAATGACGAAAGGCAATGCTAAAACAGCGCGAATTCACCCGTTAAAAAGCAGAAAAAAAAACAGTAATGACAATCAGATCATTCATATGCAAGCTTAGGCCGTGAGCCGTATATCCAATGGGTGGAATATGCGCCAATTACTCGCAACAGTACCAAATGCTGCTCGTATGTTGCTGGTATAGCTGCCAGTGACTAACGGCACTGCCTGATCGCTTCCGACCGTTTCAGCCACTGCGCATTTTAACATTAACATACACGGCAGCGTCACAATTTTTGCCTACTTCGACCGACCAGTAGTAGAATAATGGTTCTGGAGTAGCGATCAATTCGTGAGTGCGTCACCGCGAATTAGTCTACCCGTCTGCCAAAAGTGCCAGAAGCGAACGATTGCTCCAGGTCTCCAGATGATGCTTCATACGCGTGTACTTCAAGCCGAGCAAAGCTCCACTAAGATTAAAGAATCGACATGCTTGAGCTAATACGGGGTCAGCTTGGCTTTGCACGTATGGATAGATGCGGTCTATAGAAGAGACGCACACCTTGCTTTATTTTGTCCGGCAATGGGTGCTGTTCTTCGCCTCCGCAAAGTACCAAATGGCTTGTTTGGTTCGATGACCGCGCTGATGAACACTCCTGGTGCTTAGCTTTCCTCTCACTGGCGCAAGTTATCTTCACGTCTATCCGAAATCTCTCGTGCGACAACAGATGTCTTGTAAAGTACGTCTCATTAGGACCTCATTGCTCAATATTGCAACGCTCTTTTCCCAACCAATGGCTGTTTCACTCATAGAAAGTACTCCCAGACGTTAAACAGCAGACGAACCTTTCTCAACATTTGCAGAAATATACCATGCTAGTCAACCTTCATGAACTATAAATGCTCTTTTTTTTGTTTGCTTTGTGAAAGTAGACGTGGCAAAACTTTTCAGAGGTATGAGTTAAACCTTTTGCATAGTTTTCGTCAAAGCTCATAGATGTCAGAGCAAATATATATTGCATAAAATTGTTGTATATATTTCCAGAGGATAACATAAGGAACGACCAATGTCTCCCAAAATGGCTTTTATTCGGATAAAGCAGCTGAAGTGTGCAAAAGTCTTTGTGATTCTGTACCATGTGCATCACGTGGTCACACATTCAGCCAATCTGCTTGACTTAAGCTTTGACGTAATGCATTGAAATTGCCTTGCTCAGCTCTGCTTGGCGCATCCATGTGACCCTCTTCAGCCCACTTCCTCAAAGCACGAACACCTGAACCACGTCGCCTTAACAGGCAATGACATATGCGCTCGACTACCGTGGTGCGAGCCCGGCCGCGGCGGCCGCGTATCGGTAGTGGAGACCAGCAAGGCACCCGAGATCTGTCGGAAGCCAGGCACAATCCCATGTAGTCAACATTATTCGGAACCGTCCACTACAGCATCACTAATAGTCTGAGCAGATTTCGACGGTAAATCCATAAAAAAAAAATCGTAAAATCATATGAAGACAGTTACTGTCTCGTCTCGTTGAGGCACGATGTATTGGTGTTTTCAAACCAAAAATGAACCTAAAATGGAAGTAATCACTAAAAAAACCTTGAAATCGCGCAAGGGAATGTTCTACGCTCCACTTTTTTATCTGGTGAAAGAAATGAAGAAGGCACTCTTTTTCTGAACATTTCCTTTTTTATCCACCCTGTGCTACATGACCCTTAACATCGACAAGTTTAAATACTTTTTGCGGAGTGACGAATTGCAGAATTAACGTAACACCTAGAATATACAGTCAGTTTCTGCTATGGTCACGAAGAAAAATAAATCTCAACAGATGTAGTTCCTAGCTAAACTGTCTGTTGTATTTGATAGCTGCACAACGAATAATCCTTTCAAACGATATCAACTCATCTCTGCCTCTACTTCTATATGGCCCATGGCAATTAAAAGGTTCTGTTGTCTGGATCCAAGTATACTCACGTGTAGGTAGAATGCAGCGACGATGTGTTTGAAGGGAGTTCTGTGTTGTTCCTTCGTTCAACGGTGCATGCTATTCGTCCCAAAAAAGGAACAAAGCTTTAAAGTTCTGACCGCCTGTCTCGCTCTTCTTCATGCAGGTGCCTGGACGCATCAGTGTTTAAAAAGGGTGACATCTTTCTTTGCTTCGCATCGCTAATGCATGTCGGTGGCTTCTGGCTCACACTGTGCTACCTCGGTCATGGTTGCAAGGTCGTCCATGTTCACACCTCGGACTTTAGTGTAATTCTGCCAGCTGTCGAGAGGTACAAGGCAAGTAATATTCGAAGTTTCACAGGCCCTTACGATGCCGCGAAGTCATTTAAAAATTAGCAGCAATAATGGCACCTTTGAAAGTTTTTCGATATGCAGTCTACAGATAGTCCGTATAGACTGTATACTGCATTCTTCTGTAGAAATTTTTTTTCAGTTGCGCTTTTTGTTGCGCACACTTCACCGTGACACTGGTGAGCTTAAATGAAATGTAGAATAAACTAGCAAGGCTGTGAGGGCTGTTGTTACATACTGCAGGCCACTGACAGGATACGGGCAGAGAACCAAGAAATTAAGAGGGTTCCACTTTAATAAATACGAAGTGGAGCCCCGGCTCAGGGACATGGGAAACGAAAGAATGCTATTAACATAAGGTTTGCTGAGATGAGAAACGGAAAGAGATGCAGCAGAAGAGAAAAAGATGACAAAAGTTAGTGCCATGTGAAGCAATTGCGGTGGTGCGGAGGAATCACTCAGGTGAAGAAACTCTATTTAGGACACATATATTGCACCTATGTACCCGGACAGAAGGCGTCAGAGACAAACAAGTGGGTCAAGAACTCGTTCGGCAGGTGGGTACTTGGCGTCAATTTATGTTCGCTAAGCGACAGAAAACGGCTGAAAAAAAAAAAAGGAGCCCGATGAATTCCACGTGGCCGTGTAGGGTCCACTGACCGTTCATTGAGCGGTCGTGTTTGAATCTGACAGTTGGACAGTGTTTCGAGTCGACGTTTTTATTTCGAGCTGTCGAGACGGGTAAAACCTTTTCTGACATGGACTCGACAGGGACAGAAATGTGGCATATGTAGAGCTCTGACACACTCTTTTTTTTTTTTTTTTTCTGAGGCAGGCAAGTGCCCTTGATTTCATTGAATTTGAGAACCGTGGTATACGGTGCAAGAATCGCCTAATTCGCCCAGCAGAATTGATTCGTCCCACTGCAGAGTGTTTACCAAGTTTACCAATGATTTTGCCACTCAAGTGATATGAGTAAGGCACGCTATCCTAGCGCTCCCTAAGCGCCTTGAACGCGCGCACAGTGATCATAGAGAAACATGGCTGCCAGCGCGTTGTGCGACACAGTGCCAGCTATGTACTTGCGCCAACTCTTCAGAGGGACACTGTCGAAATCAGACTGTACTAGCGTTACGACAGACGCCTGCTTGAAGCCACTTGTCACAACTTTCTCGTTCGCAGGGTCACCGCTCTTGAAGTGTTTGCCTGCCACCCTCTGCTTAACTTCTGCGATTACCATAACTTGACGATGTTCATAATAGGCCCGGCTGAACTGATTTTGAATGCATGAAGCTGCTTTCGAGAGTCCCGCAGAATACGACTCGAAAGTGGCATTTTCAGAGCGGCACATACGACGCTATTCGCAAAATGGTTGAGCGGAATGTCGCACTAAGCAGAAGACAAAATTTGGCGCTTCCACTGGTCGTTTTTGACTTCCGCTGGTAAACATGCGCGCTCGTAACGTCTTGGCGACAGCCAGCTAGAATAATCGCTCTTCTTTAACACATTTGGTGTTGCTATCGGTCGGGTAAATGTGCGCCCGAAAATTAATTATTTACGGCGGTCTATACCCACTGCAGAGGTTTTGGCTATGACCATGTTTCTCAACGGAAAGTTTATGAATTCATTTTCTTCTCATGTAGTTGAAATTGCGCCTTTATAATCACTGATTCGCATGCAGTTTTCTGCTATTCACTGTCTAAAATGAACTTCACTGGCTTTCTGTGGCCTCCTTGATTACTCGGTGCGAGTGAAGGGTAAATTTTGAAAGCAGCTCTTTGCTACGCATCAAAATATTACAAGATTGTTATCAATACCCTCATAACAGTCTCTTACAAAAATTCTACAGTTGTTTTCTGTGGCATTCTTAACTACTTTGCGCGAGCGCAGGAGGAACATTAAGTGCGGGACTTTAGTATGTACCGGAAAGATAGATCATTACCACCATTGCGTTCATAACAGGGGCTTAAAATGATCCGCACTGCAAAGTCCCACCCTTAATGGTAAATTGCCGGTCCTTGACTCACATCCTCAAGAAAGGGTGCATCAGTACCCAATGCACTCTTTCTGAAGGGTCCCAGTCGAAAAAACTACAGAAACTTGTCAAAAATACGACAAAAAGTTCTGTAGTTCTGTCGTAAACGTCAAATTTTTCTTTAGTTCTGTAGTACTTTTATCTAGTTCTATAGTTTTTCTGTAGTATATGTCTGTTGTCTGTAGTTCTGTAGCACTTTTCTGTTGTAATTACAGAAATTTCTGATGTTACTACAGAACGTTCTGTTGTCACAACAGGTTTGCCGTCAAAACCCGCACAGAAACTCTGTCGTAACTACAGAAAATTTTCTGTAGTTTTTTTTCGACTGGGGTGTGAGTCATAGACACGGAAAGGGTGCGATTTATTTTTTTACAGTGTACAGCTGCCTCACAATTGAAGGTGCGTCAAGAAAGCTGGAATTGCAGAAGCTGCATTGCCATCCGCGCTCACGTTAGTGCTAATCGAACCAAAATGTAGTTGGAGCTGCCGCTGCCTGAGCGCTATATACCCTATGCGTAGCTTTCCTCGGCGTGCTCAGTAGCAGAGTAAGCCAAAATACACTCTTAAGAATGCATTTGAGCGTCTATATTTCACCCATACACTCTTCGAAAAAGGTAATTTTAGGTTCAAAAGGCTCCTTATTAAATGCAGTTTCTCATACCTTCACCCTTTGCCTGCAAATACAGCGAAATGTGTTTCTTATCAGTTACACCCTTTCCTAATGGGGTGAACAAAAGATGTCTAACCTTTCGCCCTGTTTTCGAATTTTGCACTTTTTGCTGCATAATTCATCTAGAATACTTTCAATGTGATGTATTAGCCACGCGATGCTGAGATAGTTGGTGACGCACATGTACATGAGCAGAATAAACTAGAATCGATCCCGGATATATCGATCTCGTGGGGGATCGCAGAATAGTTTGGTACATCGATAATTTGATATATAAGCCATGCCAACTGATGAGCTCCTCTAGAACCCAAAAACGTGAATACGGCCTACGCACGCCGCTAACGGTGCGCCTCTTGCAGCGATGTACTGCCCGCCGGCATACTGGCAGCTCGCCGCGTGTGCGGACATGAGCACAATATCGCACCGGCGTGCAAGGCGTCAAAAAGAGGGGCACACTGAACGTACCTCCGCGTGCCCCTCCTTGGATGCGATCGAGCGCTTCAGGTATTTGGTAGGGACAGATCGGAAGCGTCGGAGTTCGCGCCCCGGGGCACAAGTTCCGTTGAGGTTGGATTTCACATAAAAGCTGCCTCGGACAGTGCCTTCGGAAAGTCCCCGCAGGTCATAAGCAGTCCAATTTTGTTACTGACCCGCTATAAATTAATTACGTCAGAAAAAAATACCATTAAATTTTCTGTCTCCTTCAGAACCGAATCAGGTCACGCGAGAGCCGCTGCAAACCTTAGGGCAGCAGAGTTCACCGCACGACGACCGGTACATCGGACCCTGGCTCTTTCGGATGACAGCAAATTCGCGTTGACAATAACACTGCCAAACTGAAGGTCACTTTCAAGCGGAATTGACGTCCACCTCGTCAATCGATTTTACAGCGTTAGCGCTGCCAGCAGGTGCCCAAGGGCGCGCAGCCGACACAAACCCGCCTGCGCAAAATGATCCTGGAGGCACCACTAGGAAAAGAGCACGTTGCAGGAGCGTGGTCCGCAGTTCGATATATCGAATGTTTCGCTGAAAGGGAGTTCAATAAACCTGACCATCACTCCTATACGTCCTATACTTTTAATCAGCGTTTCAAGGAGAGATAATCTGGGAGTTCGATATAAGAAATAAATCGATATATCCGGGATCGATTGTATAGCTCTATTTGCTTTTCTTTACGTTCCGAATCTCCAGGATATGCGAAGAGCCTTCGAAAAGGACAGGTTAGGGATGCGGACGTAGAAGCGATCGGGAAATTTAGTTTGTTTTTATCACATAAACGGCAATATGTATGTTCAAATATGTAACATAAGTAGGATGCTTATGGTGCAGTTGCGCCAGAGCCGGGGGTCACTGCGGCGAGGAATATAGCTTTTCTGCAAAGAAAAGCAGCCCATCTGCATCTTCAAACTTCTGGAGGTTATGCACGGAGTCCCATGAAAGAAAAAAAGGACAAATTTCACTTTCTACAGTTACCGCCTTGATGTCAGTTAGTATAGTAGGCAGATTTGTGAGTGAGAGCTCTCAATAGTTATTTGATAACATCTTTATCATCTTAGAAGCAATTAAAATTCTTCTAAAAAAATTCATGTCATTCTCAGATGCCATGTTTGCAATGACATCGCAAAAACACTGCACCTTCAAAACATAAAATTCTCGTCGTGCTGGTCTCGAAGACAAAAATACAATCGGGCGCGCATATAGCAATGTGTGTTGTCTTCAGCTGCCTATGGTGTTTGTGTCATGAGCTGAATCTTCTTGCGAGTGATTTCTATTTAGAGTGCAGCTCTTTCCTGGGTTTCGCGTCGTCGTCGCCTTCGGCGTCGTCGTAACCAGCTCCACTTTCACTCCCAACTTCCTTCCTTCTCTTACGGCGAGATTCAGGTGTCCACAGAAACAAGTGTGACAGATGCTGCGCCTTTCCATTCCTGTGAACCAATTATGAAAGGCACGCTTCAGAGCTCAAGTGAACTTTCGCTCCCAGCTTCCTTTCTTCCTTTACGGCGCGATTCAAGTGTCATGTGCAGAAGACGTACAGCGGTAGCGCACATATAGCCGGCAACTTCTGCGCGTGCGTAAACTGTATACGATTCATGGACGCTGAATACATTCCCAGCTCGTTTCGATAGAGCATAGCTGGTGCGATGCCGACACGTTTCGTGCTCCGCTTGCTGACGCGATCGCTGCATTCGTTCGTTTGCTGGTGCTTTCCTTGTTGCCATCCACCAAACGTTCTGCCAGTTTTATTATATATGCTACATTTGAGTGGCGGAGCATCCTTTGCGCTGCGCGTTTCCTACGTATGCATTTTAATTCTGCTGCTCGTACCGCTGGAGTTTCGCGTCTTTTCCTAATCGCTTCCGCTTCGGGTGCTCGCACCGCCGAGTACTGGAGGGATTTGAGGTAGCTAGTGGTAGTAAGCGCGTAGGGTCACGTTCATACCGACGGACGCCAGGGCGTTGTGAAGCTCATACCTAAGGTTTAGCTAAATAGTACTTAGGTCAGGGTCCCGTGACATGGGGAGCTTGAACGCAGAGAGCAACGTCACTTAATTTAGTGCTACGGCAGATTGTCTGTGATGGCACACGCGTTGTTGCGTTGGCATTCGATTCGCCACTGCGGCCACCCACGTTGTAGAGTATACCTGATGCAGACGTCCATGACAAACCGAAGCACGAACCTTTTTCTCATACCGGCAGCACTGCGGATTAATACAATGATAAAAGCAATACACGTATATAAAACTGTCGGTTTCCCATCTGGAAAAAATGTCAACTTGAGTCACAGAATTCAGACGAGAGGTCTTGCAACTGTGACATTGCATGATGCATAGTATACAATACACTTTCCCTATTTGTGCTTAATATAAAGTGACCAGTGCATATCTTGTTTGCTTTAGAACAGTCATGATCATAACCACAAACAGCCGCAGAGCGCTTATTTTTAAAGTTACGTGAGCTGCCTCTGCGGGCATATTTTTGTTAAAAGATGCAGCTTCAGGCATTATTTAGTTTTTTTCCAAAGGCAAATTGAGGCCCTTGTCACCGTGTGCGGCTATGTACATATTCTGAAAAAGAAAATTTTATATACCTGGCCATGGTGTTGATTAAAGAAGAATAAAAACATGGTTCAGATGTTCCATTAATTGCCTGCCAGTTCTATATTAACGCATTCTCAAACTGGTGTTCACATGGGCATTCATACAGTCGCGAATTCACTCAGTCGCTCATCCATGCGTGCTATTTCCCGACTATTTGGTTTAGAGGAAGTTTTATGTTAGAGACGAAGGAGATTAGCGGCAGTTATGCGTGTACTGATTAGTCTCTTATGCATTAAGGGGAAGAATATGCGCTAATCACTCTGTTCATCTTGATTTTTTTTAATAATGGGGCCCTGGAAAAGCTCAGTTGTTTTCCAACCGATTTACGCCCTGTATGCAAAATCTGACATCACGGACCCTTTGCGGCTGTATTTTGCAGCGCTCAGCCGAAGTATAATCCTGCGAGTAACAACTGTGCCGGAAAAAAAAAAAAAGAAATGAACGCGTACGGATTGGAAGAAAATCGAAATCTGCACCATAACGCCTCGTCAATATGACAAAAAAAAAATATCCGCCATGGTGGTGCAGTGGTTAGGGCGCTAGACTATACTGTGCCAAAAAAGGCGGGATCGAATACCGGCTGCGGCGGCCACTTTTCGATGGAGGCGAAAAGCCAAGCACCTGTGTGCTGTGCGATGTCAGTGCACGTTAAAGAACACCAGGTGGTCAAAATTTCTGAGGCCCTCCACTTTGACATCTCTCACAGCCTGAGTAGCTTTGGGACGGTAAATCCCTCAAAACCAAACCAACAAAAATGAAATGAAGACGCATATTACTCATACAGTTAAAAAAATTCTCGTTCACAGTATTTCCCCTTCCCCAATTTCTCACGCAGGCGACGTCAATCCTGCTGTACCCGACATTCGTCCACAAGATGAATTTGCACCCTCTTCTTGGCCAGTCAGATACGAGCACACTTACGAAACTAATAGTTGCGGGCAACACCGTGACCAGCCCTCTACTGCAAAGCGTAGCCAGGAAGCTCCGCCTGAAGGGTGTCATACAAGGTACGCAGAAACAAAAACTAACCGCGAACTAAGGCCGTCGGAAGTTCGGAACCCGGAGCGCCACGTAGCAGGTATCAGTTTCAGGTGAGGCACGCACCGACAGGCGATTGACTGACTGATTGAAAACATCGTGGAACGGCGCAAAAAGCAGCGGTGCCAACGAGAAACGCATGAATTTTGAAAGGCAGAAAATATGGCTGTTTTGCTCTGTAGAAAAAAAGAAAACCGGTCGCGAGCCGGGCACTTTACCTATAGGCCGCCAAGGAACGCTGTCGCATAACACTGTTTAAGGTAAACGTGTGTCCTTCCAATTTTCTTAGCTTTTTGCAAAAATTTGTTCTTACGAGAAAATTCAATTTAAGCAGCAAGAGGGAAGTGAAAGAGGATTTTAATAACGTCTAGAATTATAATATTACCCTTACTACCGTTCTCGATCGCTTTGAGCTAGCGGTAGGAGAGTCACCTCTCCTTATAGTTCTCGTCGAAGAGGATAAGTAAAGAGAAAATCATGGCCAACTGAAAGCGGTTGATCTAAGCTTTGCAGATAGTAAGGGCCTGCCGAAATTTTATTAACCATTCTTCCTTACATGTCTTTCCCAGCCAGAGCAGATTTGAAGAGATCAAGCCATACATATGATATATAGGCCTGTACTTGTTGCTGACTGATCCTTTTTCTGCAGCTTACGGCATGACAGAGCTGACTGGATGCGTTACGTTTTCCATTCCTCGACATGACGATTTCAAGAGCGTCGGGAAGCCTGCGGCGTTCACGGAAATGAAAGTGAGTGCGCCGGTCAAGCGAGTTCAAAGTTTGCCTTCTTTGTTACTGTGTGGCTGCAAAATGACAGAATGTTACTGTCGCTGACATTTTGACCCGTTTTCTCTAAGTGACCCACAGGGCGTACTTTGAGACAGGGCGGGAAAGAGAAACATCAAAGTGAAGAACACTGTCAAAAACACAGGTCGCTTCGAAGAGATTTTGTCGTTTTGCCTCCGTCCATCGACTGACTGCAGTCGATGCGGTCAGGGGAGCGTTTGCGCAATCGTGATGCTCCAGACAAGATGCGCTTGTGGCCTTGACAGAGACGAAAGCTTTAAAACATTTGCCCGAGAGTTGACCAAGGAGATCGCGATACGAGATCGACGAATGGAAGCCACTGGTACGATCGACTGCTCCCCCCCCCCTCCCTGCCTCTTCTCTGAGCTACAGGGCAGCTGGAACAAGATAGCCTTTACTCTTTACCGTCCACACTGGCACACCCTTGCGGCGACAAAGGGAAGCAATTCAACTTTATCAGACACTTACTACTTGAAAAACCTGCGTAGCTTTCCTCTGTAGCCGTGTGGCTGCGCTCGAGGGGATGATAATGAGCAATTACTCCCTTATTAGAAATGTGCCACCTAGCGCCTTGACGGCGCTAGATGGCACCGTTTGCTGGAAGTAGGCAGAGAGAGAGCCTATATGGTAACTCTAGAAGTAGGCACAGAGAGAGCCTATATGGTAACTCTAGAAGTAGGCAGAGAGAGAGCCTATATGGTAACTATAGAAGTAGGCAGAGAGAGAGCCTATATGGTAACTATAGAAGTAGGCAGAGAGAGAGCCTATATGGTAACTATAGAAGTAGGCAGAGAGAGAGCCTATATGGTAACTCTAGAAGTAGACAGAGAGAGAGCCTATATGGTAACTATAGAAGTAGGCAAGCAGAGAGAGAGCCTATATGGTAACTCTAGAAGTAGGCAGAGAGAGAGCCTATATGGTAATTCTAGAAGTCGGCACACAGACCTGCCGCGTCGTGACCAATCAGCGCGTGTGTAACGGTGGTGCGCGGTAGCGAGTCACGACGATTGATCGCGCATCGCGCTATGTTGATTTTTTCTACTGACAGCGATACCGCCTTGATCTATCTGGGCTTCAAGTTAGCCAGCACTGTGACGTAAAGCGATTGGCGAAGCGATATAGGTCAGATGTGCTTGCTGCCGCTGTGTTTTGGAGTGAAGCCTGCAATATCAGAGTGGTGTTTGTACGCTTCTAACGCGCGCTAAAAATTTTGCAGCGTGAGTTGCGCTTATTAAAGTTTAAGGAGGTCTCCTTGCAAAACTATTGAGGCAAGTGGAAATGATGGAATGGTGCCTCGGCCCACGGGGCCCTGCAGTCACTCCAGAGCGAGAGGAGGAGCGCGCCAGCACTCAACGCACATGCAGATGCCTCTCCTTTCGACGGCTGACGCTGCGAATAATCGAAAACAAACTGAAATAGTGGTGCGGGACGTAAGTTTGTTGCGTCCGGTTCGCTAGTGAAGTGTTCACGCCTTGTGCTCCCTCCCCCCTCCCCCCGCCTTCCATGCGTGCCTCTAACGCCTGCCGCGGCCGCTGACTGGATGCGTTTCCTTGAGTGGCCACGCACCTGCTTTGCGGGCCGGAGAGGGTCGGCAGCTGGTTGCACAGAGGGGTTTGAATCCATCGGCCAGACCCGTAACCAAAACACCTTAGGCAGCCGTGACGCGCTGCGGCGCGTATGGCTCGCGGAAAGGTGGAATGCGTTGCGTCGTTGCTGTAGAAAAAAAAAATGGAATAGAGAAGGCATAGCAGTCGTCTGCGTTCCCTGCCTGCTTCAAGAGAGGCTTGTAGATGCACGCAGCCGTGAGACTTCCGGTAGCAGCCTTCTAAGTTCTAACGCTCCAGACATTTCAGCCGCAAATACCGCCTCAAGCTGACTAATTCCCCAACCTGCTAAGGTTAGTTTTTCCATTTTTGATCATTCTTTTGTTCGGTTGTATTATTTGGAGGACGAGCCTCAATTTTTCATATGCAAAATTCCCCGAAAAACAATAATTAGAAAAATTATTAAACACATATACTTAATTATTGAACAAACTAATGCGTTCTACCTCTTACCTGGTGTCCGCCGCAGCCCTCTGCACAGCTCCAGTGCTAAAATAAATCTAAACCAAATTCCCTTTTCATTAAAATTTTTGACTCTCTAAAACCATACGGTATAGCGTAACAAGCGAACAAAAAGTGACAAAGTTTACACGATCCTGTACAAATCGCTAAACTTGGCGAAAGCCAGACTGGGGTTCGCCAGTGGTCCGCAACGAATGCACACCACCCATTATACTCGCGCAGTTGCCACGCTACCGTTTCCACGATACCGCCATCCTCTCCATCCGCGTGCCTTTAGCAGTGCCTCAGTACATCGTGATCTTCTGCCTTCGTAAGATCGCCTGTCCCTGCATGCATTTGAAAGGCGCTTGGTGCGTGCATCCTGCGTCCCATTGGCGCACGGAGCTTGGCTTGCTTCTTCCACTCGATAAGTTTCGCTGTGCCAGTAGAGGGCAGGGGGGGGGGGGCACTACCTTCTCACCTCCGATCTCCGCTTCTGCAGCGCGTACGTGCCAAAGCAAAGTTCTAAACGGGGTTAGCCGAACGCGCTGAAATGCGATCACCCTCAACTCCATTCGTTGCGAACACGGCCAAGCCGTACTACAGCAACGCTCCTGGCGTGTGTCGTGCAGATCAGCGCGGACGAATCCGTGGCTACGTAGTTGAAATACCCCTTGCAACGTGCCATATATTGCCTGCCGTGTGCTACAGCTCTCGCTGTAAAAAAGAAACAAGTTGCTTAAAAAGTAGATACGATGAGGAATTGATCAAAGTGCGCAAATTTCACGATAGCAAGACATATGCCTAGATATCCTAGACAAGCGCTTTTTGCTGCGAAAGCAACACTCCGACAGCCAAAGCGAGACCTCAGGTGGCCGCAGTTACGCCGTGAAGAGGCGTAGCTATGGTCTTCTCATAAAAAAATCAGCCTGCCATGACATTTGAATTCCCGTTACCCCCATGCCACGGGCAGGAGCTGCCAACTCGGGTCGCTCCTTTCATATGGGAGGGTGATATCGGAATCAGCCTGCCAGAACCGTTTGCATTCTCGTTACCTCTACGACACGCAGGCACGTCCATATACGGCTTGGTTGAAGCGTGACTTTATATGTGGGCTGGTAGCTTACGCTCTCGCGTCATACCCTTAAAGAATGAGCTTGTGTCCCCAATAATGTAGTACCTTATGCTGATAGGACATGATAGGGGAATAATGTAGCAGGCAAAAGAAACTTCCGCCGCCGTTGCTTTCGCAATATATATATATATATATATATATATATATATATATATATATATATATATATATATATATATATATATATATATATATATATATATATATATATATATATATATATATATATATATAGGCGGTAGTCGACGTGGCTGGTGCCACGGCGCAGGCAAACGCTGCCAGTTCGTCCCTGACGACGCTGCTCCGCAAATCTGAAGTAGGTGGCGGGAGGTTCGAGCTTCCAGGAACTAAGCTTGCTTGACCGGACAGCTCTTCTCGTATAATGGCACGGATAATGGTGCGCAGCTTGCCGTCAACAAGAACGCCGTCATTGAGGTTGTCTTGCTGCAGGCGGCACAACTGAAGTTCGTCCAGGCATTGGCAGGTAGTGGTGATGTCCGATACTGTGGAGGGGTTCTGAACTAGCAAGGCGTTGAATGCGATGGTTCCGATGTCTTTACAATATGGCGAACACGTTCAGACTCCGTCATAGCAGCATTCACCGGGCGGCAAGGGCTAAAACGTCCTCGATATATGATGTGTAGGACCCACCAGGCTGCTGAAGACTGGAGGCGAGCTTCTTCTTAGGCAGCTCAGACCGACCAGATGGCATGCCGAAAATTTTCCGCCGCTGCTGGGTGAATGTTGACAAGTCAGGGATGTGGTCCTCGTGATTGAGAAGGCACGTTTTTGCAACGTTAGTCAAATAGAAGACAACGTTGAGTAGCTTGTGGGAGTAATCCCAACGGTTGAAAGAACTCACTCTGGTGTAATTATCAAGCCAGTCTTCGACATCGTCGCCGCGAAGGCAGGCAAAGAGCTCGGAATCGCACTGGCGGCTGGTGATGGTCCAGGTAGGGGTAGCGACAACAGCAGGGGCATATATGCCGGGAGCGGGCGGGTTCTGTTGCCCTCGTTCATACCGAAGGGGTGTGAGGGCAAGCGAAGGCCGGAACGGAGCTCCAGGAGGAACAGTAGACAGGTCGAAAGTGAGAGGCTTGGGATAATAATGGCACCTCCACCACTTGTGAGCCACCGCTCGAACAAGCGTCTTTATTCCAGCCATAACGTGGAACGCTGCGCGTGATCTTGCGAACACCGGTGAATGATGACGATGCTGCGTATGCACAGGTGAAAGAGGTGAACGTTCTGGCACCGTTCTCACTATATATATATATATATATATATATATATTGTAGGGCTCGTGGCGCGCCGTGCATTCGGAGGCCGCGCCACTTCCCAACGCTCCCTGCGCGGTGCCCGTTTCCCTCTCCCCGCTCGCTCGGGGATAACCGGTCCCGCGCGAGGGGGGTATAAAAGAAGGCACGCGCCGCCGTCTCGCTAGGGTCCCTAGAAATATTGCTAGTCTGTCGTCCGCCGGCCGCGACGGAGGCGGCTGCTGAATGATCGCTGCGGTGGCGCTGCGGTGAAGCGGAGTGCCACTGCCGACGGAGCAGACGACGCGCGCGCCGGTGCGCTTCGAAATGCATTCGCTGCATGCTCATTGTCAGGTGCCTTGTACATGCAATGCCGCTCTTTAGTCTTTGAGTTCAGTTTAGTCGTATTATTGAATTCGCAGCCGAGTTGTTGGCATAACCACAGATACGATGTTTTTTTTTCTCGCGAGCGAAGTTTTGCGCGCATGCCTCTGAGCCGATGTAAAAACGAAGCTGCTTTTTATACCCTATTATCCTGCTGAAGCTACCGCCGTGCCGTATTGTAATGAAGACGTCTGAGGATTTTGTGCAAACAATTGCGCTTGTATGGAGGACTATACTAGACGCAAATTCTAGGCTCCAAGGACCATGTGTGCGAGCAACAGAGCGCTGTCGCCGGCGTTTTCATTCACGCTATAGTTTCATCTTAACTTCTTCGGACGTTTAGCTAAGTTATAACACGTATGTAGAACTGGAAACTTTCGGATGCATGCACAATTAAAGCACGCAAGATGGGAACCCGAGCCCTTCAAATCGCATCGCGCTTCAGGCAAACTGCTGATAGGCATTCTTTGGTGCTTAGGAAGCCTATTAGCCACTCATCAGAGTTTGCCATCACTTTTGTTGACTTGCGTTTTGCAACCTCTAAAACATATTTTAACAGCCAGCTGTTAGTTGAGAGGAAGGGCACTAACACTTCTTTCAAACTCTGTCCTTGAAAGGTGTTCATTTTCATTTTTCATTTCATCTAGAGCTTTTACCAGCTTTGCCACCTTGTCCTTTGTACGACAAACTGCTCGAGATTTAAAATTCTGTTTCTTAATTTTTTCTTCTTCTTGACAGGGTGTTCTGAGTTAATTTTCACAAGTATTTGCAGGCTATATGCATGCTGCATCAGAAATAATGGTACAGTTCGTCGCAAATTAATTAACGCCCATTAGGAGGGAAAGGTCTTGGTAATAGGCTTCAATCCGCTGCCAGGATGCAAGCTGAGTTTCGCAATGTCCTGAAGAAGAATAATTACCTCTTCGGTAAGCTTTACAGCTATCTCCTTGACTTTGTTTCCTCGAATGCACACAGCAGCATTCATGGCAGCTTCACCTGTATCACTGCGATAGAACAGAACTCCCCGATTTGCGTAGATTGCCTCCGGAGATTCGTTCTCGCTTGAGTGGCACTATGCGAATGTTAATTGCTCAACATCAGAAAGATCGACATTTGTCCCCAGTGGCGGTGGCATGCAGCTTTCCGCATTCCTGGAGCAGACTCGTGTCACACGATCCACCACCGCTGTATTCTTCAACTGGCTCCACTGATGCTTCAGGATCAGTGCGCTTTTTTTTCTTTCTCTGCAGGTCTCCCTGCTGTCTGTTTTTGCTCGTACAAGTTTCGCTTCTTTCTCTTGAGAGGCAGGGGTTGCAACAAGTATTTTGGAGTGTCAGGAAACAGCATTGAGATGGTATCCTTCGTGAGTTGCGTAACATCCCTGGGAATCTCAATTATCTTTACCTGTCTTAAAACTTCGCTCAGTAAAGCAGCTAGGGTTTGAAGTGTCGCTCACAAACGTCGACACTAGCATCGTGTTACAGTAATGTGAGGGCAACCTCGATCCGGATCCTCCGATATTTATATCAACGTCCAGGATTTCCTGTCTGCAACTCACAAAATAATGAGGAAGATATTCACCACTTGTGGGTTTGCCCGCCACTGAAGCCGACAATATCGGCACCTGACGGCAGTGGGCCTTTCGCCGAGCAACCCCTCTTCGTACATTGCTTGCACGTAAGGGCCTTATCATCGTTCTTTCTTGAACTTTATTAGAACACAGCCAACCTATTTTCTTTCATTTATTACGCCTTTTAATTTTTGTTTTACATATTCCTTTATGCCCTAGCTGAGGCAATAAACAATGTTACTGCCTTTGCCACCGCGCTTGATATGTTGCGCTCCCACTCTTGCCTCTTCCCTGCGTCTTTCGGTGTCCTGAAGAGAGAGTATTTCACCTTGCACGAGCGCTACCCGCTCTTGCACCCGGGCAAGAAACACGTGCTATCACGCTTACCCCGTCTGGACATGACGCGATCACATATCCATAAAAAAAGGCACACTTGCACACATGCTGGCTAATTTGCGCGCATTCCGGCTCGCGAGCGAAAAGAAGTGCACGTGGGGCACGAGCCTTGCCACG